>NC_138772.1:530277340-530502340 GCF_965119305.1 Pelophylax lessonae | reverse complement strand
AATTTGGCGTGGCAATTATATCAGGCGTTCTTATGTGCATTTTGGCTGGCGTTTTCACAGGCGTTTTGACATGCATTTTTTGGGCAGGCATTGTTATATGAAATCACCTACAAAAGCCCCAAAAACAGACCACAAACACGTACATGTGAACGTAGCCCGTTTGGGGGCGTTTGAGGGGGATTTGTCCAGCTCAAGGATCAGCTCCCAAAACAGGCAAAAAATCCAATCCTATTCAGTTCAATGGCCCCTGTTCCCATGTGAGCATTTTGACGGCATGAGGAAAACACCCAACGCTCACTGAGAAATAGCACAATGATTAGGGAGTCTGCCTTCCTGCTGTAGGTTTGTAAGTTCGAATCCGGAAGGTGCCCTCTGTATGGGCAACACTTGGATATCTCCAATCCTCCAAATGTTGACATCATTAATTTTGTTCATGTTTGAAAAAGGCATGTGTATCAGCAAACTTTTAATCCAAAGACATGAACAAAATACAAAAGATGCCCCATAAAGTCAATATGTAGCAATATTGTGAGCTAAAGCTCTATTTGTTTGTTGGGCATACTTTGCTAATTAGCCAAGTATAAGGGATATATATATATATATACCTTCAGTTAAATGTGTAGTAAAATGGTAACACTTGGCCATACCCATATGGAAGAAAAGGTAGTATTTGCAATATATTTCTAAAAACATTCTTTGGAAACACATAAAATATTGTCAAAATTGTGACATTTCCTTGATATGTGTGAAATGCTAATAATCTTTCTTTGAAATATGTTTTACATCTATTTTTTTTCTATCTGACGACCAATTCCCCAATGTAATATTTTGTGGGTTTTTTCAGAGAATGTGGAGGTTCTATATAAACACTGTAGATTTGACTGCTATGATTTCGGAGTTAGCAGGAAAGGTGTATGGAATGTGATGGTGTTTACTAAAGGATCCCTTGTTGGAAGTGTGCATGTTTTTCCAATTCCGCCGGTTTTTGCCATTTTCTATGGGCGAGACAGCGGATTTGCAAGCGGTATTCAAAAAAAAATTGACCCAAAATCGCGCTGGCGAAATTTTTTGAGCCAATTTGACGTTGCGCATGCGCACATTCGCGAGTTCGCAGCTCGCGGCTGGAGGAGCTGTTTAACCTTTCCACACTTTCGCAGATATCTCTCTTTCTAAGTCAGTTTTTGAGATTTTTTAAACGCAAGTCATCTCCAAATTGACTTCCACACCTTCCACAGTGATTTGGGATTTTTGGGGGTACAGGGGAAAATTTGGCTAAACTTTAGTCGAGCTTTTAGCTGGCGTGGTTTTAAGTCGCGCTCTGACCATATTGCATCTTAATGAATCTCACACTAGGCGCTATTTTCCGCCCGCCGTTCTTTGAATGCCAATTTCAGACTTAAATAATCGCCGCTTCGCAAAATCACGCCGAAACGCCAATTCGCCGTACTATGAATCAGGCCCATAATGTCTTTTTTTTATTTTTTTTATTTTTTCAATAATTAGCTCTCTATCAAAAATGACAATTTTTTTTGTGTGATTAATAGTCCCTGGGGCATGACCCAGAACCCTAGGCACTTTTTAGGGGCATTCAGGGGCGTAACTACAGGGGTTGCAGGGGTTGCAATCGCTACCGGGCCCCATGCTCCAGGGGGCCCGGTAGCAAACCAGTGGGTGAACTTCTAGGATCTCAAAGGTCACACTTGCGACTGGGCCCTGGCATTTCACCAGTGTGGGGAGGCCCCAAGATTGCAGGAAGGGGGCCCACTGCAGAACTTGTGAAAGGATCCTGATGCGGGACCATAATAAAAGGCCATGCAATGAGAGTAAAGAGCCCCAGGATTAGTGGGAAGAGCCCCGGGCTTGAAGGGAAGGGCCCCGGCCAGGGATCTGGGGGGCCCTTCATGGCTTCTTGCATCTGGCCCTGAAGGTTCTAGTTACGCCTCTGGGGGCATTTATTGGGTTTTAGGGCTTCAAAATTGTGTTTTTTGATTACCGAAGTTCGGGTCCCATTGATTTCAATGGGGTTCTGAAATCCGGGCCGAACTTTTAGGAAGTTCGGGTGTTCTGGTCGAACCGAGCTTTTCAAAAGTTTGATCATCCCTAGTCTCTACCAGCTTTGCACATTTAGAGAGTGACATTCTTGCCCATTCTTCTTTGCAAAATAGCTTAAGCTCTGTCACTGTCAGATTAGATGGAGAGCGTCTGTGAACAGCAATTTTCAAGTCTTACCACAGATTCTCAATTGGATTTAGTTCTGGACATTAAATGGGCCATTCTAACACATGAATATGCTTTGATCTAAACCAGGGGTCTTCAAACTATGGCCCTCCAGTTGTTCAAGAACTACAATTCCCATAATGCCTTGCCATGTCTGTGAATGTCAGAGTTTTACAATGCCTCATGGGACTTGTAGTTCTGCAAAAGCTGGAGGGCCGTAGTTTGAAGATCCCTGATCTAAACGATTACATTGTAGCTCTGGCTGTATGTTTAAGGTCATTTTCCTGCTGGAAAGTGAACCTCCGCCCCAGTCTCAAGTCTTTTGCAGATTTTCTTCTAAGATTGCCCTGTATTTGGCTCCATCCATCTTCCCATCAACTCTGATCAGCTTCCCTGTCCATGCTGAAGAAAAACATCCCACAACATGATGCTGCCACCACCATGTTTCCCGGGGAATGTGCAGTGTTAGTTTCCGCCCCACATAGAGTTTTGCTTTTAGGCCAAAAAGTTCAATTTTGGTCTCATCTGACCAGAGCACCTTCTCTTATGTTTGCTGTGTTCCCCACATGGCTTCTCACAAACTGCATAATGGACTTTTTATGACTTTCTTTCAATAATGGTTTCTTCTTGCCACTCTTCCATAAAGGCCAGATTTGTGGAGTGCAGACTAATAGTTGTCCTGTGGACAGATTCCCCCACCTGAGCTGTGGATCTCTGCAGCTCCTCCAGAGTTACCATGGGCCTCTTGGCTGCTTCTCTGATGAATGCTCTCCTTGCCCGGCCTGTCAGTTTAGGTGGACGGCCATGTCTTGGTAGGTTTGCAGTTGTGCCATACTCTTTCCATTTTCCGATGATGGATTGAACAGTTCTCTGTGAGATGTTCAAAGCTTGGGATATTTTTTTATAACCTAACCCTGCTTTTAACTTCTCCACAACTTTATCCCTGACCTGCCTGGTCTGTTCCTTGGCCTTCCTGATGCTGTTTGTTCACTAAGGTTTTCTACCAAACCTCTGAGGTCTTCACAGAACAGCTGTGTTTATACTGAGATTAAATTACACACAGGTTGACTCTATTTACTAATTAGGTGACTTCTGAAGGCAATTGGTTCCACTAGATTGCAGTTGTGTCTAAATGACATGCAGGCTTTTTCTAGCCTAACAAACAAGGTCCTGCCAAGGAAACCACAATGAACCACCACCAACTGGGCATACCTCCCCAGAGATTGGCTGGAATCCCATAAATATTCAGGCTGCATGCCAAGTTCTTCCTCCCATTATGATTCTAGAATCCTCTGCAAGACAGGGGTAAGTAACAGAGCAGGAGCCTGTGAGACACTGAGCAGCCCGAATTAATCAACCCCAGCTCCTCTGAATACAGTGGGGCCAATTATATTTACATATTTACCTAGCAGCCTACTCTATTTCTAGAAGGATGCTGCATACTATACAACCACTAAACAAAATATGAGACTATAAATCATCTGATATATCCAAAACCCAACTAAAAAGATTTGTTTTTAAGTTTAAAAGGTAACACCACTTTCATTGAGAAAAACTAGCAAATAAAAAAAAAACCAATATAGCGTATACAATAGCAAAAGGTCAAGGCAGGCGGCAAGGTTCGTAGTCAGGGGCAACAGCAGAAGGTCAGATACACAGGCAGGGAACGATACACCAAAAGCATTCTCAAGGCACCAAAGGCAACAAGATCCGGCAAGGACAGGAAGGGGAAGTGGGTTTTTATAGGGTTTGGACTGATTGGACCAGGCACCAATTAGTGGTGCACTGGCCCTTTAAATTTCAGTGCAGCGGCGTGCGCGTGCCCTAGGGAGTGGGGCCGCGCGTGCCGGGAGGAGGACGGAACCCGGCGTGCGCCGGGAGGCAGAGATGGCGGGACCCGGTGCCTCAGCTGCGGGGGAACAGCGCTCACGGTCGGGGATGATGACCGGAGCGCTGCAGCCTGCGGGACGCCTCGAGTGCTCCGGGGAAGCCAAGGGACCCGGAGCACTCGGCGTTACAGTACCCCCCCCCCTTAGGTCTCCCCCTCTTTTTGGAGCCCAGGTACCTGTGGATGAGCTCCTTGTCGAGAATATTGGACTCGGGCTCCCATGACCTCTCCTCAGGACCACAATTCTCCCAGTCAACCAGAAAAAATCTTTTACCTCTGACAACCTTGGAGGCGAGGATCTCTTTCACTGAGAAGACGTCAGAGGACCCAGAGACAGGAGCAGAAGCGGTGACCTTGGGGGAAAATCGGTTAAGAATGAGGGGTTTGAGAAGGGATACATGAAAGGAGTTAGGAATGCGGAGAGAGGGAGGAAGATGGAGTTTGTACGAGACAGCATTAATTTGGCTTTTCACTTTAAAAGGCCCGAGATAACGTGGACCCAGTTTGTAGCTGGGGAATCCGAAACCGGATGTATTTGGCAGAGAGACACACTCTGTCCCCAGGGGAAAAAACAGGAGGAGTTCTTCTTTTTTTATCTGCATGTTTCTTCATGCGAGAGGCGGCCAGGGTGAGCGACTCTTGAGTCTCTTTCCAGATGGAGGAGAAGTCCAGGGTCAGATCATCAACGGCAGGAACTCCAGAAGAGGTGGGAATGGGGAGGGGGGGGCAACGGGTGACGGCCGTACACCACAAAAAACGGAGATTTGGTGGATGACTCAGAGTCTCTAAAGTTATAGGAAAATTCGGCCCAGGGCAACAGGTCGACCCAATCATCCTGACGGGAGGAGACGAAGTGTCGCAGATAGTCACCAAGGATCTGGTTAACCCTCTCTACTTGTCCATTGGACTGAGGGTGGTAGGCAGAAGAGGCAAAAAGTCTTTAAGAGTCCTCAATATATTCTCATCTCGACAAAAGTTCAATTTGATCTTTAATTGGGTGCAGAGAGCTCTCCAAAACTTTGAGATACACTGGACGCCTCTATCGGAGACGATGTGTGTTGGAAGACCATGGAGACGAAAAATGTGGAAAAAGAATTGCTTCGCCAGCTGTGGTGCAGAAGGGAGACCAGGAAGCGGGACAAAATGTGCCATTTTAGAAAACCTGTCGACAACCACCCATATGACTGTGTTGCCATGGGATACAGGAAGATCCGTGACGAAGTCCATTGCTATGTGGGACCAAGGCTGTTCAGGCACTGGCAGAGGGAGAAGAAGACCTGCAGGCTTCTGGCGGGGAGTTTTATCACGTGCGCAAACAGTACAGGCCCGAACGAACTCTGTTACATCTTTCTCAAAGGAAGGCCACCAATAGTGTCTGGCAATTAGTTGAGTCGTCTTTTTAATTCTGGCGTGACCCGCCAGGTGAGAGGAGTGACCCCATTTGAGAGTCCGTAGGTGAAGACGTGGAGGAACAAATGTTTTCCCTGGAGGAACTGGTACCAGTGAAGCAGGGGCAGTTGAAATTAGACACTCAGGAGGAATGATGTGTTGAGGAACGGTTTCATCCTCGGAGGCATCGGTGGAGCGTGATAGGGCATCCGCCCTAATGTTCTTATCAGCAGGACGAAAATGGATTTGGAAGGTGAATCGGGCAAAGAACAATGACCACCTGGCCTGGCGTGGATTAAGGCGCTGGGCAGACTGAAGGTACGAGAGATTTTTGTGGTCAGTATAGATGGTGATCGGATGAGGGGATCCTTCCAGAAGGTGTCTCCATTCTTCCAGTGCCAACTTAATGGCTAGTAGTTCACGATCTCCGATGGCATAGTTCTTTTCAGGAGAGGAAAACGTTTTTGAGAAGAAGCCGCAGGTGACGTTTTTCCCTTTAGCAGATTTTTGAAGAAGAACCGCTCCAGCTCCAACAGAGGAGGCATCTACCTCCAGGAAGAATGGTTTCAGCGGATCGGACCTATTCAAGACTGGACGGAGGCGAAGGCGGCTTTAAGGCGAGTAAAGGCTTCTTCAGCTTGGGGAGGCCAGGATTTCGGATTCGCTTCTTTCTTGGTTAGGGCCACAATAGGCGCCACGATAGTGGAGAAGTGGGGAACAAACTGGCGGTAATAGTTGGCGAATCCAAGGAAGCGCTGAATAGAGCGAAGGCCTGAGGGGCGTGGCCAATCCAAGACTGCAGAGAGTTTGTCGGGGTCCATTTGAAGACCTTGTCCAGAAACTAGGTATCCCAGAAACGGCAGACAGCTACGTTCAAAAAGACATTTTTCCATTTTGGCGTAAAGATGGTTGACACAAAGGCGCTGGAGCACTTGACGAACATGGCGACGGTGTTCCTCCAGGGTGGAGGAGAAGATTAGAATGTCGTCGAGATAGACCACTACACAAGTATACAACATGTCCCGGAAGATCTCGTTGACAAAGTCTTGAAAGACTGCAGGAGCGTTGCACAGGCCGAACGGCATGACGAGATACTCAAAGTGGCCATCTCTGGTATTAAAAGCGGTTTTCCACTCATCTCCATCACGGATTCTGATGAGATTATAAGCGCCCCTGAGGTCAAGCTTAGTGAAGACCCTTGCTCCGCGCAGACGGTCAAAGAGTTCCGAGATGAGAGGCAAAGGGTAGCGATTTTTTACCGTGATTTTGTTAAGACCTCGGTAGTCAATACATGGGCGTAGTGACCCATCTTTTTTGGCAACAAAGAAAAATCCTGCTCCGGCAGGAGAAGAGGATTTCCTGATAAAACCTTTCTTAAGGTTCTCCTGAACGTATTCTGACATGGCCTTGGTTTCAGGGATGGAAAGAGGGTAAATCCTGCCACGGGGTGGCGTGGTACCAGGAAGCAAATCAATAGGACAATCATAGGGTCTATGTGGTGGTAAGACCTCCGCCTGTTTCTTGCAAAAGACGTCAGTGAAGTCCTGATAAGCCTTAGGAAGGCCGAGCAATGGTGAGGAGACGGAGACTTGTCTAGTAGGTACCGACTTGAGGCAACGAGTGTGGCAGGTAGGCCCCCATGATTTAATGTCCCCAGAGGTCCAGTCGAGGGTAGGAGAGTGGCGCTGGAGCCAGGGCAGGCCAAGAAGGACGTCAGAGGTGCAATTCGGTAGAACAAAAAATTCAATGGTCTCTTGGTGGAGGACTCCTATGGTCATGAGCACAGGTTCTGTGCGATAACGCACGGTACAGTTTAGATTCTCACCGTTAACTGTAGTAATGAAGAAAGGCTTGACGAGACGGATCACAGGGATGCTAAAGCGGTTTATGAAGGAGGCTTTAATGAAGTTTCCTGCAGAACCAGAGTCCAAGAAGGCCTCTGCAGGGAAGGAGACTTTAGCGGCAGAAGAAATCCGTACTGGAACAATCAAGCGTGGAGAGGAAGACTTTACACCCAGTGACCCCTCTCCCACGTTCACTAGGTGCGAGCGTTTCCCTGACGCTGTGGACGAACTGGACAGTCCTTTAAGAAGTGTTCGGAACTCCCACAGTATAAGCATAAATTCTCAACCCTCTGGCGAGACCTTTCTTGCTGGGTCAGGCGAGCCCGATCCACTTGCATGGCCTCCTCGGCAGAAGGCACAGTAACCGGCTGCAAAGGTTGCTGGAAGAGAGGTGCCAGGCGTGGAAATCGCCTGTTGCGAACCAGATTCTTTTCTTGGCGAAGTTCCTGACGTCTTTCAATGAAACGCATATCTATGTGAGTAGCCAGCTGGATGAGTTCCGTCAGGGAGTCAGGTATCTCTCGTGCGGCCAGAGAATCCTTGATATGGCTGGATAAACTTTTTTTAAAAGTTGCGCAGAGGGCGTTGTTGTTCCAAGTCAGTTCGGAAGCCAGTGTGCGAAATTGTATGGCATATTCGCCTACTGTAGCGTCTCCTTGGACGAGGTTTAGCAAGGCCGTTTCTGCTGACGAGGCACGGGCAGGTTCCTCGAAGACACTGCGGACTTCAGAAACGAAGGACTGGACGGAGGCAGTGGCAGGATCGTTGCGGTCCCAGAGCAGCGTGGCCCAGGCCAAGGCCTTCCCGGACAATAAGCTGACCATGAAGGCCACCTTAGATCGTTCCGTAGGAAACTGGTCGGCCAACATCTCCAGGTGCAGGGAACATTGGGACAAGAATCCCCGGCACATCTTAGAATCCCCATCAAACTTGTCCGGGAGAGACAAACGGATTCTAGCGGAGGTGGCGGCCACCGGCTGCGGAGGTGGAGCGGAAGTAGAAGCAGGCGGCTGCTGCCGTGCGGGAAGAAGCTGCTGCAGCATGGCGGTCAACTGTGCCAACTGTTGACCTTGCTGAGCAATCTGTTGGGACTGCTGGGCAACCACGGTAGAGATGTCAGCGAGAGTAGGCAGGGGCACATCAGCGGGATCCATGGCCGGATCTACTGTCAGGGTCCGGACTAGCGGCAGGTGACTGCACTGGAGGTGGATCCTCTGTGTCAGTGAGGGATTGGCGTGGACCGTACCAGGGGACCTGTTCTAAGTTACTACCGGTTTTCACCAGAGCCCACCGCAAGGCGGGATGGACTTGCTGCGGCGGTAGCAACCAGGTCGTATCCTCCGGTAACGGCTCAACCTCAAAGACTGCTGATTCAGGCGCGGTACAGAAGGACAAGGCAAAGGCGAGGTCAGACGGAGCAAAAGGTCAAGGCAGGCGGCAAGGTTCGTAGTCAGGGGCAACAGCAGAAGGTCAGATACACAGGCAGGGAACGATACACCAAAAGCTTTCTCAAGGCACCAAAGGCAACAAGATCCGGCAAGGACAGGAAGGGGAAGTGGGTTTTTATAGGGTTTGGACTGATTGGACCAGGCACCAATTAGTGGTGCACTGGCCCTTTAAATTTCAGTGCAGCGGCGTGGGAGCAGGGCCGCGCGCGCTGGGAGGAGGACGGAACCCGGCGTGCGCCGGTAGGCAGAGATGGCGGGACCCGGCGGGTAAGTGCCTCAGCTGCGGGGGAACAGCGCTCACGGTCGGGGATGATGACCGGAGCGCTGCAGCCTGCGGGACGCCTCGAGTGCTCCGGGGAAGCCAAGGGACCCGGAGCACTCGGCGTTACACAGGCCCAGCAGATTTCCTCATTAGAGCCCTGCAGCTGCCACAGCTAATAGATAATTATAAAATCACTCCCATTTGACCCACTCAGCACAGAGACACAGAGAAACAAATAATGATTTCTTCATAATAACAAAAGGTAGGAATTTGCAACAAAGTTTGTTATAATCCTTGTAATGTACAGAGATCACCCAGAGGGGAATGTTTTCTTCTCAACAAAAGTGGAGTTAGACCCCGTTCACACAGGGGCGACCCGACTTGCTGGGGCGACCTGTGAAGTCACGGTGAACAGAGTGCACCGCGACCTCGGCGCGACATGCACGGACTTCATATCATTGAAGTCAATGCAGGTCGCCTCCAGGTCGCCCCAAAGTAGTACAGGACTCTTTTTCTAAGTCGGAGCGACTTGTGTCGCTCCTATTAGAACGGGTCCTGTGCTAATCTATGGCAGTCGACCCACCGCGACTTGTCAGGCGACCAAGTCGCCTGACAAGTCGCGCTAGTGTGAATGGGGACTCATGCTTTAAATAAACCAGATTGGTTTGTTGCTGCTGCATTAAGGCCAAGCTAAATGTAAAAGTATGCAACATATGCATTGCTAGAAAAAGGTGTTGATGGCACTGTCCGAGAATCCATTAATGTCCAAATGTAACCTAAATTATTGGTGTTCTTCCCATGTCCACCTCAAAGTTGCATTAAAAGGACCCTTTGCCCTCAATGTTGTATTTTTACATTTTTTTTTTTTTTGCTTTGTTAAAAAGTAACTCAACTTTGAGAAAAAAACATTTCCCTCTGGGTGATCTATGTATACTGCAGGTATTTTAACAAGCTTTGTTGCAGATTCCTACCTGCTTCTGCCCTGGGGAAAAAGCTGCTTGTTCTTCTATGACTTTTGAATAATGATTCTGAATAAGAGTGCCTTTTTCATTATTAATCAGTTGATGCACTTGCAGTGTTCTAATGAGGAAAGCTGCACATTTTTGTTGCAGAGGATGCCTAAAATGTGACTTGTATCTTAGTGCAGACTTCTGGGAAAATTAGCGAGCCAATGACACAAGCAGGAAGTTACATTTCTGGGGGTGTTCCATACACCAACTGTGTACATAATGCCTTCAGGTTGCCATATTGCATTGAAAATTACAAAAAATGACATTGTTGCAGATTGGAAAGGAAAATTTATTTTTATTAACATTAAATTACATTATTGTCACCAAAATTGAACTTGAACTTGAACAGTTTCCTGACTGATTATAATCTATGCAGTTTGGCAGTTTTCCTTCTGCTTCCCCTACAACAGCTTCCAATTCATTAATACTTTGGCTGCTCTATGCTAACCTTTTATAGTTAGGGGGCTGAATTAAACAAAAGCCTCTTTATTGGCCCTCCTAAAAGGGCAATACGGTTTTAAAGAAAATCTTCAGGACAAATGTGCACCTAAATTACTTGGAATTACCAATAATAAACCACAGGATTTACCTCCAATCCACTCCCATTGACTATCACACCTAGATGAGCTTGTTGGATATCCAATTCGAAGTCCATTCCATTAACCGGTTACCGACCACCGCAAGTACACATACTGCAGCGGTCAGCCCCGGCCAGGCAAAGTGACGTATGGGTACGTCACTAGCCTGTAAGCCAATAGGGGGTGAGCGCGCGCCCCCGGAGGCGCGCTCCCGCCCCGGCTCGTTCACGGACATCTCTGTGCGTGTGACCGGCGGACCCGATGTCTGCCGGTAACTCGCGATCGTCCGTTGTGAAGGGAAAAAAGGCAGGCGGCTGATGTAAACAAAGCCGCCTGTCATTCTTCCCTGTGTAACAGCACAGATCATAAGGTCCTGCTATGTAGGACCGTTGATCTGTGCTGGTACATGTAAAGCCACATCCAATCACAGTAAGAAGCACGCCCCTAGGGACACACTTAACCCCTCTTTCCCCAATAAAGTTAACCCCTTCCCTGCCTTACAGTAACAGTGCATATGTATAGCACTGATTACTGTAGTAATGTCACTGGTAACCCCAAAAGTGTCAAAAATGTCAGTCAAGGGTCTGATCTGTCCGCCGCAATGTCGCAGTCCCGCAAAAAAAATCGAAGATCCCCGCCATTACTCGTTGAAAAAAAAAACAACAAAAATTGCAAGAATCTTTCCTTAGTTAGTAAACGCAATAACTTTTGCGCAAACCAATCAAAATAGGCTTATTGTGATTTTTTTTTTTTTACCAAACATATGTAGCAGAAAACAAATTGGCCAAAAATGTTAAAAAATTTATATTTTTACATTTTTTGGGGGAATTTCATGTAAAAAAATGTGAAAAATATTGTTATTTTTGCAAAATTGTCGCTTTTTTTTTGTTTATAGCGCATGATCAAAAAAATCGCACAGGTGATCAAATACCACCAAAAGAAAGCTCTGTTTGTGGGAAAAAAAGGACGTCAATTTCATTTGGGTACAGCGTTGCACGACCGCGCAATTGTCCGTTAAAATCTTGCAGTGCCGAATCGCAAAATAGGCCCTGGTCAGGAAGACTTGGATCATAATTGTTATTGCAATTCATTCCAACGTTGTTCAGTAGGGATGAGGTCAGACCTCTGTGCAGGTTCCTCCAAACCAAACTCAGCAAAGTATGTTTTTACGTATTGAGCTAGCCTTGTGCACAAGGGCACAGACATGCTGGAACAGAAAATTGTCTTCACCAAACTGTTGTTATAAGGTTAGAAGTGCACAATTGTCTAAAATGTCAATGAGTGTATCCCTTCTTCAAAGCACTCCAAATCTTAGGCTTGTCACATAGGGACCCTTTTCTTTCTATAATCAAACCAAGCATTCTTTCTTGATTTTATTGTGCTTTTTGTAGAACCAAGCTTTGACCTCAGTAATGATGAACTTGACATCTGCTGTCAATTTTTTGGAGTCCAGATGAACATTTTTTGTGTAGTTTTAGGGTTAGGAACCTGTCGGACATTTGTTGGTGTAATACAGATGATCGAGAAGAATCCTTCTTGGGATGTTTCAGTCTCTCTTGGATACCAAACAAAAACCTCTGTAAATCTAAATGATGGGTAGAAAAAAAATGATGATTTACATAATTTACAACTGAAAATGTTGACTTTGGGAGTCTACTATAACCCTCTAGAATGTGTACAAGTTGACTATGTTCTTTGAAATAGGGTCTTCAGTTTAAGGTTTTGGGAAGTATGGTAAGTTTTAGTCAAATATTATATTAAAAAAAAAAAAAACTTTCATTGCTTTCAGCTTTTTCTACTATCCAAAAATTAGAGCTCTGAAAAAAACACATAATTAGGCTCTGCTGTGGCTAACAAAGCTTACCATTCCTAGCATTGATTAGGAATGTAGGACATTGCATAAATTGCAGACAAAGCTTAATGATGTTGAATAATAAAAAGAAAAGTTGTGCAGACAAATAATAATTTATTTTATTGTTGTCCTTCTCCTCTGCCACATTTCAGCTTGCAGGGAAACTAATGCAAAGTGAAGCAGCTGCACACGTTCCCACCTAGAGATGGCCTTGCGTTTCGCTCAGCGGTCGGTTTGCGGCGAACTTTGTTCGTTCGCTGTTTGCCAATCATGCAAACATATGGCGATGTTCGCGACCACCATATTCTTTTACCTTGTGAAGAACTTTGACCCATGACACATCCATCAGGTGGTACAGGACAGCCAATGTCAACATTTCAGCACATGGACATACCCCCTACCTTATAAATAGACCTGATCTGGCTGCCATTTTACATTCTGTCTTTTGTCAGTGTAGGGAGAGGTTGCTGTGTGGAGCAGGGAGAGACAGTTAGTGACACAAATCGCTAGCTAATAGGTCCACAAAAGTCCTTTTAAGGACTGGTATAGGTGTACTATTGTTTGGTGTGCAGTATAAAGGGGTGTAATACACTTATAATATACTTTCTAATATAGAAAGCATATTATAGTGGATTTGGGTGCTGCAGAAATGTTGTCTGTTTCTCTGCATTAACTCTGCTACACACAGTGACAAAAGTTACTGGGACATTTTTTTTATAACTGGTGTGATAGACCAGTGGCCCCCCAAAACGACACATTGAAGCGGGGTGTTATACATAACAATATACTTTCATAATAGTGTATTTGGGTACTGCAGAAATGTTGCCTGTTGCGCTGCATTAACTCTGCTACACACAGTGACAAAAGTTCCTGGGAAATTTGTTTTATAACTGGTGTGATAGACCAGTGGCCCCCCCAAAACGACAGATTGAAGCGGGGTTTTATATACCCTCTTCCACATATACTGCGCTTCTCTAGAGACTTTTGTCACAGGGCCATTTAAAAATGACAGGCAGAGGAAGAGGCAGGCCCTTCCGCAGGGGTGGTAGGGGTAGGGCAAGGGCACCAGGCCGGAGCCAAAGTGGGAAGTTGCAGAAGGTGCGTTCGATTATGTCAAAGGACGCACCAGACTTGGTTGAGTGGCTCACTCAGCCTTCCTCTTCTGCACCCTCCTCATCCTCTCTATCTGCATCCTCTTCACTCTCTGCTGTGTGCACCCCCAAAGACACCAATTTCCGATCCATCACAAGACATTTGCGATGTGCAGCCATTCTTGGCATCGGATCAGAAAGAGGAGGTAGCAACAGCTGCCACTCAGCAGTTTGGCAACAGTACCCAGATCAGCCCAAGGAGGTTGGTCCCCGCTGTTGCTGCCTACTCCGAGATCTCTAATGTTAGTGGTGGGGAAGGTGACGTCCATGATGCAGAGGCAAAATTTCTGCAGTACCCAAATACACTATTTTGAAAGTATATTGTTATATAACAACCCACTTCAATCTTTCGTTTTGGGGGGCCACTGGTCTATCACACCAGTTATAATACTTTTTTCTAATTGCGATTGTCACTCTTTGTAGTTGTAGTATCGCTGCAGAACCGCTCACCAGTCACAATGCTGCACAATACAAATCCACTATAATATGCTTTCTATATTAGAAAGTATATTATAAGTGTATTACACCCCTATATACTGCACACCAAACAATAGTACACCTTTACCAGTCCTTAAAAGGACTTTTGTGGACCTATTAGCTAGCGATTTGTGTCACTAACAGTCTGTCCATGCTCCATACAGCAAAGTCTCACCTGGCATGTCGAATAGGTTCTGGGGATCTTGGGCGACGCGGCGGAAGAGATGGAGTAGGAGGAGGAGGAGAAGAGGCAGGTCTGCATGCAATCCATGGCGGTAAAACCAAATCTACACGGGAGCCACGGGTTACATGCTTGACGGCCATCAGAAGGTTCACCCAGTGGGCAGTGAAAGTTATATACCTTCCCTGCCTGTGTTTCCTAGACCACGTGCCTGTGGTCAGATGTTTCTTGGTACCGACACTGTGTGCCAGAGATACATTCACTTGCCGATGAAAATGGCCATATAGCTCTGGGATGCCCTTCTGCGAGAAACATTTCCTTCCTGGGACCTTCCATTGTGGTGTTCCAAAGGCCACAAATTTTTGATAGGCCTCCGAGTCCACCAGTTTATATGGCAGTAGTTGGCGGGCTATCAGTTCCAACAAGCCAGCGGTCAACCGTTGGGCATGAGGGTTATCCAGCATTATAATTTTTTTTACACTCGAACATTTGGGCCACAGAAGCCTGCCTTTTTCCAGAAAAAGGTGAGGACAGCATGATGGAAGGTGGAGTAGAGGACAATTGTGAGGAGAGAGGAGAAGGAGAAGAGGCTGGACGGTGAGAGCCTGGAGTGTGGCTTTGTGGGTTCTGATGGCGTTGCTCCCACTGGGCTCGGTGATGGGAGTCCAGGTGCCTTCCTAAGGCGGTCGTCCCTAGGTGAGTGTTGGGCTTACCGCGACTTATGCGTTGACTGCAAAGGCTGCAGATGGCAACACTATTGTCAGCAGCGGACACGTTAAAAAAAGCCCACACTGCAGAGCCATGTGCCGGCGTCCTGGGAGCACCAGATGTGACCGTACATGGTTGATGGCTCGCTCCTGATACATTAGCAGTCTGGTTTGTCCCTCCTGTGCAATGTAAGTTCGGCTTGCTTCTCCTCCCTATCTGCTGGTCCATCTCTCCCTCTGAACTCCCCTCCTCTTCCTCTCTTGTGGGCACCCACGTGAGGTCCATAGACACGTCATCATCGACATCACCTTCCCCACCACTAACATTAGAGATCTCGGAGTAGGCAGCAACAGCGGGGACCAACCTCCTTGGGCTGATCTGGGTACTGTCGTCAGACTGCTGAGTGGCGGCTGTTGCTACCGCCTCTTCCTGATCCGATGCCAAGAATGGCTGCGCATCACAAATGTCTTGTGATGGATCGGAAAATAATTCCAGAGACTCAAGCGGAGGGTATATGGTGGTGGTGGTGTTGGTGGTGGTGTCTTTGCGGGTGCACACAGCAGAGAGTGAAGAGGGTGCAGATAGAGAGGATGAGGAGAGTGCAGAAGAGGAAGGCTAAATGAGGCACTCAACCAAGTCTGGTGTGTCCTTTGACGTAATCGAACGCACCTTCTGCAACTTCCCACTTTGGCTTCGGCCTGGTGCTCCTGCCCTACCCCTACCACCCCTGTGGAAGGGCCCGCCTCTTCCTCTGCCTGTCATTTTTTAATCAACCCTGTGACAAAATAACCAGTACTGGGTGGCAACATACTTAGACCCCCGGTACAAACAAAAAATGTCGGAAATGTTACCATCATCACAGAGAGTTGTCAGAATGCAGCACTTCCAGGCCTTGCTTCAAGAAATGCTGCATTCTGCTTTTGCGTGCACTGGCAGAGGAATTTCCACTCACAGAGAAACAATAGCGGGTACCGATCCAACAGCGCCTGCAAGAAGAGGGTGGTTTGAAGATGTGTTTGTCACTTCTAATATGAGATCATTCTTTCAGCTGACCCATCCACAGCTGTCCTCCGGATCCAGCATCAGGGAACGCCTAGACCGACATGTGTCCGACTACATCGGGTTAACGGCCGATGTGGATGCTCTGAAAAGTGATGAACCCCTGGACTACTGGGTGGGCAGGCTTAACCTCTGGCCAGAGCTTGCACAATTTGCAATGGAACTGTTGGCTTGCCCCTCGTCCAGTGTCCTGTCCGAAAGGGGGGGGATCGTGACCGATAAGCGTATTCGCCTAGCTCACAACAGTGTTGACTACTTCACATTTATAAAAATGAATGAGGCATGGATCTCTGAGGAATTCAACAATGTGACCAGTAGATCATGTTTGATTCAAATTCCTCATAACAGCCCACAAATATCCGTCACCACCCATAACAATTCATAGTCCCTGTCTTAGGTAAATACAGCGGCATAAAAGGCTTTTTATGTCCGTTGAATGCCTAATTTTTGGGGCCTGTAATGGCTGACACTTATTTATCCTGTGAATGCCTAATGTACCTCCAGCCACAGAAGACAAAGTTCTTTGCTGTCAGGTGAACGCCTGTGGGCTAATTTTTGGGGCCTGTACTGGCCAACACTTACTTCATTATACTGTGAATGCCTAATTTTTCAGACTGGAATTGAAAATCAATGGGTCTGTAAACGTTTAACGTGTAACGGATGCAGACCCATTTTACAGACGTGTGAATGGACCCTATATGTATTTGACATGTATTTACCGGCAGCTGTCAGTTCTGACTGATTTAGAAAAAAAAATAAAACATTTTATGGAAACTTTTCCAATAGCAATACTTCTAGTATGTCAGTGTCCATGTTGTGGGACTATGTGTACACAACTAGTAAGTATTTTGTGGCTGCAAATATGACCTGGAGGTTTTTCATGTTCACCTGCCATTAAAATGAATGGGACCCGCCGCGAAACTGCGGTTCGCAAACATTTGAGCGAGTTCGCACCAACCGTTCGCAAACCGTCCCGTCAGATGTTCGTCCATCACTATTCCCACCTATTGTTTAAACTTCGTCTAGCCTTTGGCAGAACACATTTCCACCTGATTTATGAGTAAGAGCCCATCAGAGAAGCTCCTACTTAAGGTGTATCTAAACCAAAAGCCAAAAATTTAATATATCACAAGTTAATTGTGGTGGCTGTTTTTTATCTTCTTTTTTTTCAACCTTCTTTTTAACTGATAATTCTGTAAATAAAATATGTCCTGTTACTGGGTAACTATGTCAATCCTCCACTGTATCATGGTTGGCACTCTAGAATGCTCTCTTGACATGAACTACAAACACGTCTGTATCTCTTTGCCGCTATTACATGGGCAGCAGGGCAATTGCATAGCTCTCAACTGTTCCTGATTTCGAGGGACTGTCCCTGATTTGGAACTAAGTCCCTCTGTTCTCCTCATTTGTCCCTCAATTTGGTCTGATCTATATAATTGTATTTTGTGACAGACCCAACCGGGACAAGGGATTTTAGAGGGGACTAATGGCTTGCCTCCTGCCCACTAATTATGGCCCATGGAGAGAGCATTCAGGAGTGGATAGAAAGGTGTAATATTACATAGTTACATAGTTGGTGAGGTTGAATAAAGACAATAGTCCATCCAGTTCAACCTGTGTAGGTGTGTGTGACTGTAATCATCTAACATAGCCCTTAATCTCCTGATCTTTGAGATGTAAGTCTAAGAGTCTTTTGAAAGTCACCATACTACCCGCAGAAACCACCTCTTGTGGTAGACAATTCCACAATCTTGTAGCCCTAACAGTAAAGAACCCTCCTCGTTGCCTGAGGTTAAAACGCTTCTCCTCTAATCGCATTGTATGCCCTCGAGTCCTCATGCAATTCCTTCAAATGAACAGCTTTTTTTCTAAGCTGAAATCCCCATTAAGATATTTATAAATTGCTATCATGTCCCCTCTCAGATGTCTCTTCTCCAGGGAATATAAATCGAGCGATTGCAGCCGCTCTTCATAGTTAAGGTCCTCCAACCCCCTAATCAGTTTAGTTCAACCCCTCCAACCCCCTAATCTCGTACAGGTAAATAGTCAGAGGGAATATGGTGGCCCTGCTAAAGAATGGGTGGAAGAGGTTACTTCAAATGGGATAGAAATATTTATCAACGATATCCCTCAAGAAATTGAAGATAAATGAATTCCACTGTATCAGACAGCTGGAACATTGTTTGTCTTTTGATGAGTTGTCTAGTGGACAGAATACATAAGTTTGTGTCTCTCCTAGTGTGTGCCTCCTAGGTGTAAATTCCCATTGTTCCATAGGGAACCTTATGTGACCCATTGTTGGGTCACCTATTGTTTCTGTCTGTCTGCTAGTATTGTGTCCAAGTTCCCTGTTATATTGGTTCAAAAAAATTCCCCCACCATGTCTTCGGCTTCCAGCACCTCATTTGGAACCTTTAGTTGACCGGTGAGTAACCAGGGGAGGCTTCTCTCCCCCTTTTCACTTTTCTTCCCCTCTTTTTGCATTAAATACTAGACTACAAATATACTTTATTGCAGGTACAAGTTTATTTACCCGGCATTGGCTCCTGATGAGTGGAAAGAACCCACGAAACGCGTAGAGCCCTTTTCAATGCTACGCAATTACCACTATCTGATGTATTACTTGTTTATACAACCATTACCCATCTATGCATCTTGACAGTGAAGGTCAACTTATAACACCCACAACATGATGGTGTGGCGATATGTCTTAGTGTATATATATGTACTATGTTAATATATTATATAGACCCTAAATGTCTAATAAAGAGTACCTGTCAGCTATATGCAATAGGGGGCTATTGGTCCCCTTTGTAATGGCAATAAAAGTTGTGTAAAAAAAATTAAAAATATCAAATTTAAAAAGTTTTAAACATTTAAAGAGACAGATAAAAAACAAAACAATGTGATTGCCCTACACATGTTTATATCACCGCGCACGTCAGAGCGAGAGCAATAATTCTAGCATCAGAACTACTGCATAACACTAATCTTTTAAAACGTTGCCTATAAAAAAAATATAGGGACCTGAAGTTTCTTCACCGTTTCATGGGTGCACACACGCAAAGCCCCTATAGGTTATCTGTTTAGTGTATTGCAGGAGTTCTGGTGCTAGAATTATTGAATCAATTTTGTTTTTTTGTTTTTTTGGGGGGGGGGGGTGCAAGTAGCTGTTCTTGCCTAGGGCACAAAATAGTCTAGCATCGGCCCTGCCTATGCCTACATTATTTTGCTAATATGTGTTTCTTGTTTCCATCTCAAAAAGCTAGGCGGTATATGTATATGGAACAGTGGTGTAGTGGTTAGCACTTTCACCTAGCAGCAAGAGGGTCGCTGGTTCAAATCCCAACCACGACACTACCTGCCTGGAGATTGCATGTTCTCCCTGTGCCTGCATGGGTTTCCTCCCACACTCCAAAGACATGCTGGTAGGTTAATTGGATCCTGTATAAAAAAAATTGGCCGCACTGTTTATGTATGTGAGTTAGGGACATTAGATTGTAAGCTCCTTGAGGGTAGGGACTGATGTGAATCTACAATGTATATGTAAAAGCGCTGCGTAAATTGACAGCACTATATAAGTACCTGAAATAAATATATATACACAGTATATACATTATCCTAATTGGCGTTTAAAGAACACCGTGCATTAGGATTAACGACCATTTCTTGCATCTAAGTTCTGCTGATCTTTTCTGCAGCCTCTTTGCAGTCATTTCATGTCTACATACAATCCAGCGATGGCTGCATGGCATTTCCCAGAGCGGGTTTCGTGCACACTTGTATAAAGTACTCGAAACCCATACTTGAGTAAAAGTACAAGTGCTCAATCAAAAAGTGACTTGAGTAGAAGTGGAAGTGCTCGAACAAAAAGTGACTTGAGTAGAAGTACTAAAGTATTCAACATTTTTTGTACTTAAGTATTGCAAGTAGTTTTTTTTTTTAATTTTGCTACTCAAGTACTGAAAGTAAAAGTACAAGTACTGTGTTATGTAGTTATTAAAGAAAGAAGTCAAAAGTTTGAACATCATATTGTTTTTTACTATTTCAAATGATTAACCTAAAGGACAATCACAATTCCTTTGGCTGTAACTTTTTGTAAACAAAAACAGATAAAGTATGTCCTTCCCTTCCCCCTTTAAATCATCCCTCCTTCTCTTCCCTGCATGTTTTTTTTTCTCCACAGCTTATTGGTGCGCAAAATCATATATAAACCAATGTGATATACAACAATATATTCCAATAATGAAATAAAGGAAGAGTGTATAAAATCAAAGTCAATAAAAAGTCCATATATATAATGCCATAATACCATATATATGTGACAAAACAAGATGAATATATTTTCAAAGGTGTAGGAATCAAACAGGTGCTATTCCAAATAATAGGTGCAGACTCCTCCCACCACCTTGTGGATTTCCCCCTTACCCGGCGGATGAAGGTAAGTGCAAAATAATATCCAAATAGACTCTTCCAGTGAAACAAAACTGCAAAACCTGTGCTCTCAACTTCCAGTGAAAAAAGCAAAATCAGCCTCTTACCAGAAAAAAGGTCTATGTACGCTTGTGACTCTCCTTGGTTGGGGGAGGTTCTCTTTCCCCTTAAAGTGGAGTTCCACCCTATTTTTATACTTACCTCCATCTTCTCGCTCCGGGTCACCTGAAAAAGAAATGGATAATCGCATATTTTTTTTTTTTTTACTTACCTCGTAGCGAAGAAAATATACTTACCTTACTTCCTTCTTCCTCCTTCCTCGGCCGCGGCCCGTCGTCACTTCCTGGCTCTGCAATGATTCCTGGGAGCTGGACGTCATAGCTCCCAGGAATCATTGCGCCTGCACCGGCCCCGACGTCAGTTCCGGGTCGCGCGCGTCATCCCCTTCTAAACAGCTTCTGGGCATGCCCAGAAGCTGTGGAGGGATGACGCGCGCGACCCGGAAGTGACGTCGGGGCCGGCGCAGAGCATCGTGGGACCAAAGAAGGCGGAAGAAGACGCCGAAGAGGACGCGCTGGCTTCAAGCTGCCCACATCTGAGATGGCAGCGCTGGACAAGACGTTTGCAAGGTAAGTATTTGTCCTAACAGGTAAGTGCAACCCGGGACAGATCAGAGGCTAGCCATTGTGGAATGCACTAGCCCTGACTGTCCCGGGGGTATTAAAAAAAAAAAAAAAAAAATCCAGGGTGGAACTCCGCTTTAACAGCAGATATGTAGACCATTTTATTTATACATACAGTAGCATTTATTTTCGTATGCGCTGATAATACACATGTTTTGAGCTTCATGAAACCTGCCATCTACTGTTCTGGCAGTGGTAATTTTTATAATTGTAACGAGTAACTATGCAGCACAAAAAAAAAAAAAATCGGAGTAGAAGTATTGAAATCATCGAAAAAATGTAGTGAAGTAAAAGTGGAAGTAGGAGAAAAAAATTCTACTCTAGGAAAGTACAGATACCGCCTTTCGGTACTTAAGTACAGTAGTGAAGTAGTTCTACTTAGTTACTATACATCTCTGGTTTCGTGATGGTGCCAATTGTTCACCATGACCCGATTACTGCCTCCGTTGGATGCCCACATGACAGGGTGAAGACACAGAAGCACAATTGCCTGAACAAGTACAGAATCATCATCATTCTAATCAAAGCCGCAGATTTTGAAATGACTTTAGAAAATGACTTTGGAAATGTTAACATGTCAGAGTTTACATGATATTTTAGTGGCTGGGTTTAGCTCTACATTAAAATAAAAACTTGAGTATACTGACCTTTTACTGCCAAGAAGCAGAAAAATAATGAATGCCAGTGCATTTTGCAGTTAATTGTGTAATTATAGTTTAATTATGATTTCATTTTTTCCCAGTTTTTTATTTTTTTTACTTTTTCTTTAACCATTATTGCACAGACTTTTTTTTTCTTTTGCTACTTTTATTTCCTAGTGTTGCATTAACAAAAACATACACAATTTTTAAAATATTACCCTTATTTTTTTTTTAAAAGTCGCTTTTCTGTGCATTGTACCAGCAGTATATTTTTAGTATCGTAATAAACGGGACGTATAAAATTTGTACTTTGTATCTGCAATAATACTAGCTGTTATAAATCTATTTTAGTTCCTTATTGGCCGTATGTACAATGCAGTGTCAAAGGTTTGCAAAATGACTGCCAGTTTACTCACTAAATGTAATTGTTTGGTTTCAGTCTTTACTTTTTTCTTTAATATTACTCTTTCTTTTCCATTTTAGCCTTACAACTAACTACTATAGAAAGACATAGCAGTCTGTCATTGGTGATCCCAAATTATCATGCTAAAATTGCCCCAATTGTCATCCCTAATGATTGCCGACCTTCACCCTTTTTTTGTTGTTGCTCTCCCCTGCCTCCTTCCCCCTCTCTGTTGTAGAATTGCAGAAAAAAAAGTGTATGTACTTTTTTCCCCTAAAAGTTTAGGTCCGTCGTTCTCAGTGTTGCCAACCTAGCAGATTGAAATTTACTGATACTGGCACAGCCAAGTTTTTACTGGCATTTCCAAAAATTCCAAAATGACAGTTTTCAGTGAAAATTTCAGTATTTAGGCTGCAAACAAGTACAATATGCAATTGGCAATGTTATTTAACCACTTCTGGACCGGAAGGATTTGCCCCCTTAGTGACCCGCCCATTTTGTGCAATTCGGCACTGCGTTACTTTAACGGACAATTGCACGGTCGTGCGACGCTGTACCTAAATAAAATTGATGTCCTTTTTTCCAACAAATAGAGCTTTCTTTTGGTGGTATTTGATCACCTCTGCGATTTTTATTTTTTTGTGCTATAAAAAATAAGTGACAATTCTGAAAAAAAAAAAGAAAAAAAACAATATTTTTCACATTCTGCTACATAAAATTCCCCCCCAAAAAAATGTAAAAATCTATTTTTTTTTTTACATTTGAGGCCAATTTGTTTTCTGCTACATATTTTTGGTAAAAAAATTGCAATAAGCGTATTTTGATTGGTTTGCGCAAAAGTTATCGCGTCTACTAACTACAGAAAAGATTTGTCATTTTTATTATTTTTTTTTTTCTAGTAATGGCATTTTTGACACTTTTGGGGCGTCACGTGATCACCTTCCCACCCATCGGAGAGAAGAGAGCCGCCGCGCCCATGTGTGGAGTTGGAGTGGTCGCCGTTGGGACTCGGAAGAACAGGAGAGAAGAAGCACTGCTGCAGCCGGTCGTCCGGTCCGGTCTGTCCGTGTCAGTGTCGTGACTCGAGGTAAGTTCGTGATGCCTCAGGGGGGGCCCGCCCGGCTAACACATGTCACTGACAGCTTTGAAGGGGGCACGCACGCACGCTGATCTCTGAATTTGGGGCATCATGTATGCTGGTCACTACATTGGGGGCACGCACGCACGCTGATCTCTGCATTGGGGGCATCATGTATGCTGGTCACTACATTGGGGGCACGCAGCACCCTGATCTCTGCATTGGGGGCATCATGTATGCTGGTCACTGCATTGAAAGGGGGTCTGTACTGTAGGGTTTGTGCTAGGGGGCCTGTACTGTGGGGTTTGTGCTAGGGGGTCTGTACTGTAGGGTTTGTGCTAGGGGGTCTGTACTGTGGGGTTTGTGCTAGGGGGCCTGTACTGTGGGGTTTGTGCTAGGGGGTCTGTACTTTTGGATTAGTGCTAGGGGGTCTGTACTGTGGGGTTTGTGCTAGGGGGTCTGTACTGTGAGGTTTGTGTTAGGGGGTCTGTACTGTGGGATTAGTGCTAGGGGGCCTGTACTGAGGGATTAGTGCTAGGGGGTCTGTACTGTGGGGTTTGTGCTAGGGGGCCTGTACTGTGGGGTTTGTGCTAGGGGGTCTGTACTGTGGGATTAGTGATAGGGGGTCTGTACAGTGTGGTTTGTGCTTGAGGGGCCTGTACTGTGGGATTAGTGCTAAGGAGTCTGTACTGTGGGATTAGTGCTTGGGGGGCCTGTACTGTGGGGTTTGTGCTAGGGGGTCTGTACTGTGGGATTAGTTCTAGGGGGTCTGTATTGTGGGGTTTGTGCTAGGGGGTCTGTACTGTGGGATTATTGCTAGGGGGTCTGTACTGTGGGGTTTGTGCTAGGGGGTCTGTAATGTGGGGTTTGTGCTAGGGGGTCTTTACTGTGGGGTTTGTGCTAGGGGGTCTGTACTGTGGTGTTTGTGCTAGGGGGCCTGTACTGTGGGATTAGTGCTAAGGGGTCCGTACTGAGGGGTTTGTGCTAGGGGGCCTGTACAGTTGGATTAGTGCTAGGGGGTCTGTACTGTGGGGTTTGTGCTAGGGGGTCTGTACTGTGGGATTAGTGCTAGGGGGCCTGTACTGTGGGGCTTGTGCTAGGGGGGCTGTACTGTGGGATTAGTGCTAGTGGGTCTGTACTGTGGGGTTTGTGCTAGGAGGTCTGTACTGTTGGGTTAGTGCTAGGGGGCCTGTACTGTTGGGTTTGTGCTAGGGGGTCTTTACTGTGGGGTTTGTGCTATGGGGCCTGTACTGTGGGGTTTGTGCTAGGGGGTCTGTGCTGTTGGATTAGTGCTAGGGGGTCTGTACTGTAGGGTTTGTGCTAGGGGGCCTGAACTGTGGGGTTAGTGCTAGGGGGTCTGTACTGTGGGGTTTGTGCTAGGGGTCTGTACTGTGGGGTTTGTGCTAGGGGGTCTGTACTGTGGGGTTTGTGCTAGGGGGCCTGTACTGTGGGATTAGTGCTAGGGGGTCTGTACTGTGGGGTTTGTGCTAGGGGGTCTGTACTTTTGGATTAGTGCTAGGGGGTCTGTACTGTGGGGTTTGTGTTTGGGGGTCTGTACTGTGGGATTAGTGCTAGGGGGCCTGTACTGAGGGATTAGTGCTAGAGGGTCTGTACTGTGGGGTTTGTGCTAGGGGGCCTGTACTGTGGGGTTTGTGCTAGGGGGTCTGTACTGTGGTATTAGTGCTAGGGGGTCTGTACAGTGTGGTTTGTGCTTGAGGGGCCTGTACTGTGGGATTAGTGCTAAGGAGTCTGTACTGTGGGATTAGTGCTTGGGGGGCCTGTACTGTGGGGTTTGTGCTAGGGGGTCTGTACTGTGGGATTAGTGCTAGGGGGTCTGTATTGTGGGGTTTGTGCTAGGGGGTCTGTACTGTGGGATTAGTGCTAGGGGGTCTGTACTGTGGGATTAGTGCTAGGGGGTCTGTACTGTGGGGTTTGTGCTAGGGGGCCTGTACTGTGGGGTTTGTGCTAGGGGGTCTGTACTGTGGAGTTTGTGCTAGGGGGCCTGTACTGTGGGGTTTGTGCTTGGGGGCCTCTACTGTGGGGGTTGTGCTAGGGGGCCTGTACTGTGGGGTTTGTGCTAGGGGGTTTGTGCTTGAGGGGTTTGTGCTGGGGGGGGGTCTATACTGTGGGGTTTGTGCCACTCTCAGTCAGTGTATCCCATAATAGGGTGTCTCTCACAGTATATCCCATAATAGGGCCCCTGCTCCCTATTATGGGATATACTATTACTGATGGACCCCTTAATATGTGATATATTGGGAGAATTTGTTCACGCAAGCAAAATACAGGTGACAAAATGGGTGGAGTCTATAAGGGGTGGGGCTTCTGAGAAATGGGAGGGGTCAAAATGGAAGGGCGGGGTCTTGCACCCCACCATCTTAAAACTTCACCAGCAGCCACTGATCACAGGGGCTCTGTGATCATTCCAGAGAGAAGAACGATCAGCTGTGTTTACAATAGCTGCCCATCCTTCTCTCTAAGCAGGGAGCGATCGCGGGTGGGCAATTGCCGCCGGCCCCGTGAATCGGAGTCCCCGCTGCTGAGTGGGGCGGAAGCGCACTCGCCCCCTAGCAGCAGGCACGCAACCGACGTAGGGCTGCGTTGGTTCTCACAGGAGGGGCTGCCTGCCGCAGTATATCTGCAGCGGGCGGTCCGAAAAAGGTTAAGGTAGATATTTCTTATTTTATTTTCAATATAGTAAATAGGGACAGGACTCAGGAGGGCAAGAAATTAGAATGGCCAGGTGCACACACATGAATTTGACTCTCACAGTGACACTGACAACAGTGTCCAGCAACACAGATGATGACACGACTCCGCAACACGACACGTCTCCTCCTGAGTCACAGTGACAGTCTCTCCCCATGCCAGGTGGTCCCTTTAGTCCACTCCCGTCCAAACAGCACTGACAGTCCCGCTCCCAGCTTGGCTGTCTTGCACTATGACATCACAAAACACCTCTGCCAGACACGCCCCCCGCCAGTGCCGCCTGAACACACTGTAGCAGGCACTTGGATGGTCTCTGCTGGCTCCGGACAGAAACTGTGCATGCGCAGTTCCGAGCTGAGCGTCAGTCATATTTTATTACAGGCAAACTTTTCCTCTCACTGGCATTTACTGGCAGGAGAAAAATGTCAGCTTTTTACTGGCTGACAGTAAAAATACTGGCAGTTGGCAACACTGGTCGTTCTCACCTAGGTAAAAATGTCATACCCGGACTCCGCACATAGGGAAGCCACAGGTCCATTGCGGTGTTTCTGCCTATGTGGTGGTCCTGTGAACTGCCTTCTGGCTCCATGGACTAGTCACTATATTTTTATTTATTGTTTTTATACGGGTACAATTTTTAAGATTTAGAAATGTTATTTTTGATAGTAAGGGTGGAGTTCCTTTTAACCTCCCTGGCGGTATGATTATGTCAGGAAATATTTTGATAATTATTATCAAAATAATTCCTGATATTTTGATAATAATTTATAATTTATAATATATATAATATATATATATTATAAAATATAAATATATTATAAAATATAAATATTATATTAATAATAAATATATTATAAAATATATTATAAAATATAAATATTATAATATATATTATATTATATATATATATATATATATATATATATATATATATATATATATATATATATATATATATATATATATATATATTATGTATATTAATAATATAATTTACAATTTATAATATTTGATATTTTTCTGATACTAAGGTGATACAGTGTAATCCTCTCAGATTACACTGTATCACCTCCTTTTTATGTGTGTGTGTTTTGTGCAACATTTGAATTTCCCTCCTAGTTCCGCTCCCATGCACCATTGCTGCTGAAGGGAACGGAACCAGGAAGTCATCAGAGCGACGGACGAGCGGCGGGGATCTCGGCTGGTGATCACAGCAATGGGAGATCATCGCTGGATCGCTAGGAGAAGGTAAGGAACCCCACTGCAGGCTCTGCACATCCACCCCGAGCGTGACTCGGGGATACTGATAGTAGCATGAAAAAACCACCCCGAGTCACGCTCGGGGATACCGCTAAGGGAGTTAAACCCCTTCGCGCCTAAGGCCCCTTTCACACATTTCATCAGTTCAGTCAACTTTTTTTGTCATCAGTGTTTTTCAGTCAACATCAGTTTCACATCCATTTTTCATCCGTTGTCATCAGTTTTTCAGCAGTTTTTCATTTGTTGTCATCCGCTGTCATTTGTTATCCTTCATTGTCATCCATTTTTCATCCATTTTTCATCCCACCTGTTTTTTTTTTTTTTGCAAATATTTTATTTATTAATTTTCAGTTCAGAGAGAACAGAACAGATGCATAGGCGTATACAAAAAATGCAGTACATAAACAAAGGTCAGGAGTACAGAACAGCACAAACATGGTAACAAGCGGGTATAACTGGCTAGTAGTAATTATTATGGCATCAGATAAAAATAAAACAGTCTACAATAACACCCGAAAGGTAAAGTTTAACCAGGCATATCATGACCATCAGAAAAAAAAAAAAATGGCAGCAGAAATCACGGCTGGTAAGCCACAGCGTCAGCTAGGATCTGTACTCCATTACTAACCCGTGCATCTCCCTCCCCTCTCCCCGAGTAAGTGAGAGGCGAGGTAAAAGAGAAATAGAAGGGAAAGGCAATAGAGGAAGAGAAGAGAGGAGATAAACTCTTCCACAAGCAGTGGTATCAGCAGGGAGCATTGATAGTTTCAAAAAACTATTAGATGGGCACCTTAAAGACCACAACATACAGGGGTATACAATGTACGGTTAACAGCAAACACACACACACATCATAGGTTGAACTGGATGGACTTTTTTCAACCTCACAAACTATGTATAAAAGGGGAGATAGCGAGATAGCCAGAGAGAGGAAAGAAGAGGAGAGAGAGAAA
Organism: Pelophylax lessonae; assembly: GCF_965119305.1. Lineage (NCBI taxonomy): Eukaryota > Metazoa > Chordata > Amphibia > Anura > Ranidae > Pelophylax > Pelophylax lessonae. The sequence goes on along the minus strand of NC_138772.1, from coordinate 530,474,112 downwards.
AAAAAAAGGAAAAAAAAAAGGGGGGGCAAAATGGGGGGGGGGGGATGAAATGGAGAATAGGGAACGGAGAGAGGGGATAGAGCTAGAATAAGGTTTTCCATGCTGTTCACCTCCTCAACCTTGCGTATGCGTGTTTTCCAACGCATCGGAGTGCAAGATTTAGCGGCATTGAGAATGTGCCGTACTAGAGATTTCCGATACCTGCATACCGGGATATTGGACAGATGGAGCAGAAAAAAAAGCAGGGTGGTTTGGAATCTCCTACTCAGTGAAGTCTTTAACCGCTTAAGCCGCGGAGGATGTGGCTACTCAAAGACCAGGCCCTATTTTGCGATTCGGCACTGCGTGACTGTAACGGACAATTGCGCAGTCGTGCGACGCTGTACCCAAATGAAATTGACGTCCTTTTTTTCCCACAAACAGAGCTTTTTTTTGGTGGTATTTGATCACCTGTGCAATTTTTACTTTTTGCCCTATAAACAAAAAAAGAGGGACGATTTTGAAAAAAATAACAATATTTTTCACATTTTTTTATATGAAATTCTCAAAAAAAGAATGTAAAAATCAACATTTTTTTAACATTTTAGGCCAATTTGCTTTCTGCTACATATTTTTGGTAAAATAAAATCGCAATAAGTGTATTTTGATTGGTTTGCGCAAAAGTTATTGCGTTTACTAACTACGGGAAAGATTTATGTCATTTTTATTGTTTATTTTTTTAACTAGTAATGACGGCGATCTGTGATTTTTTTTTTTTGTGGGACTGCGACATTGTGGCGGACAGATCGGACTCCTAACTGACATTTTTGACACTTTTGGGGGGGACCAGTGACATTACTACAGTAATCAGTGCTATAAATATGCACTGTTACTGTAAAAAAGACACTGGCAGGGAAGGGGTTAACTTTATTGGTGATCAAGGGGTTAAGTGTGTCCCTAGGGGCGTGATTCTAACTGTCAGGGGGCGTGGCTTGTTAGATCATCACAGAGACATATGATCCTACATAGCAGGATCGCATAGCCTCTGTGATGATCTATGGGAGAATGACAGACAACTGAGTTTACATCAGCCGTCTGTCTTTCTCCCTCTCCTGCGGGAGATTGCGAGTGGCCGGCGGACATCGGAGCCGTTGGTCACATGTGTGGGGATGTCAGGGAACGAGCGGGGGCAGGAGCGCGCCTCTGGCGGCGCACTCTCACCCCCTAGAGGCTCGTGGGAGATTGACGTACCCATACGCCGCTTTGCCAAGGAGAGGCTGACTGCCGCCGTATATAGTCGTGCTGCAGTCGGCAAGTGGTTAAGAAGGTCACAAACTGCCTGCTAGTATTGAGAGAGTTTCTGGCAGGACCAGAAAACATGTAGCAATGTTCCACGTTTCTCTCCACATCTCCAGCTGAGGTCCGAGGTATGTGGGTAAAATTTGTGCAGTAGGGAGGGCACCGGATACCCACCTGTTTTTTTTTTATCGGATGAAAAATAGGGGCTTTCATCCGTTCAAAAAAAACAGATGTTGACAGAAGTGTATTGAGTGCCTAGGGTAATCCACAATAAGTGCTACCTACTTCCAGACAATAGACAATATCAAAAAATTGGGGTAATGGGATAAGAGAGACCTCAAACTCCCCAGTTATAGAGGTGCTCAATAGGAAGGGGGAATAGGGTGAGTGGGGAATATTCTGGATTTTTGGGGTACCAATATCTGAAGGTTATAAAGTTGAGATATCATTGTTTAAAAAGACATATCTTTATTTGATATAAAAACAAAACCGACAAGTATACATAGTAACAATAATTACCAGTAGTCGGAATTTCTCCACGGTTTTTCTCTACATGTTTCGCGGATTGAGCCGCTTCTTCAGGAGAAACAACAATTTTTTCAACCGATTCTATAGAATAAAGCAAACCTTAAATGAGCAAGAGAGAAAGAGCAAACATTTACATGAACCAATCATGCAATATCAAAGACATTTAACCATGTATATGGGGAGAGATATTCATATTACCTGAAGTCACCATAGAGCAGAATATGCCAGACGGAGAGAGCAGGATCATCAAAAATGTCTCACCGGCGGGTATGGGAGACCTTAATCATAGTGTACAATAGTTTAGACATTATAAAATTGGTATATCCATTGAGTATGTCAATGTATAAATATAGAAGTATGAAAAGAAGTTGACAGAAGAGGATGAAAACAGATGAAAATGAATGATCATCCGCTGTCATCCTTTTTCCATAGGAATGCATTGATGTTCGTTCTTCATCCGTCAATGGATGGGTGAATAACGGACGCACGTTCCGTATGTGTGAAAGGAGCCTTAAGGTAAAACAAATCTTAATCCCTAGGCCCAATTTTGCAACATGTGAAAGTAATACAAAAATCAATGGTGTCAGACCTTCAGCCTAGGGATAATTAATGTTATTGGAACTTGCAATACCAATATTGTCCACAAGATGCCACTGTGACAAAGACTATTGTTGGACAGTACTTTATGGTATTTCTTGCTCTCTATCACTGGGTATTAGCTCCACCTCTCTCTGGAAAATCTCCATTTTAGACCTCATGGACACAAGCCAGGCAGCATGTCATGTTCCTGTGGGAGATTCCTGAACCCTTCTAGGAAGCATCGCTGGTATGCCCATGAACTGTTAGTTATATACTCTGTGCATATCTTGTTTATGTTTATATACTGATTGTATGCTTTTATCCGTTTATTTCCAGTTTCACCTGAAATCAATCCTATCTTATCAATCCTATTCGCAATCGTATTTGCATATGTATCCTGTTTCATGTGACCACCATGCTTTCACTGGAATAAAGCCTAAAGTTACAAAAAGACTGGTTATTATAGGATTGAAGGTTTAGCTGTATGTTGAGCTGCACGCACGCCTGGGGCATACGTGTAGTGAGAACAGAACAGTGAAACAGCAGCTATCCAGCAAGTGGGATTTAGGACAGCGTCTATACAGAGGCCTGCTACTCTGCCAGCGCAGTCATCTGCATATGCAATACAGCAGTCTCTACACAGTCAAGCATTCCTGCAAGCAACATGTCACATAGCCAGACATCCTCACTCAAGACAAGGTCCCAAGTTTCCGGCTCCTCTAGATCTTCCTCCGCAAGCAATGCACTCGCCATAGCACGTGCAAAAGCTGAAGCCGCCAAGGCCCGAGCAGCCTTTGCTGAGCAAGAAATGCAGATTAAAAAGGAGAAGGTGAGGCTAAAGGAAGAGACAGAAGAAGCCCTCATGAAAGTGAGGTTAAAGAAAGAGACAGAGGAAGCCCTCCTAAAAGCAAAGGCAGAGGAAGCCCTCCTAAAAACGCAGAAAGAGGCAGAGGGGGCCCTCCTAGAAGTAGCCCTAGAGAAACTCACAGTAGAGAAGGAAGTAGCAGCAGCCATAGCTGAAGCAGGGGCCTTAAAATTAGCTGTATACCCAAGAAGTGAATGCAAAAAGACGCAGCAATATTCTCGATCAAGCAGCTGAAACTCAAAATTCTCTACAACGAACATCAGATTACATCGATCATCATTTTAAAACAAGCAGTGTCAAAGATGACGTCAAAGAGACAAGCCAAAGACACTCCATGGTACCGCCGCAAGTCAGTGACAAGCCTCAAGCCTGCAAATGGGAGAAATCCATGCAAAGCGACGTCTCCTACGACAGACTCCCTACAAGTGAGTTACCAGACTTTCCTTCTAATCGCCCTCCAGAACCAACGCCCAAGCCAGAACATCAGAGGCCAGCTCGAGGCCTTCAAAAGGTATGACTACACACAGCCATCTTACCATTTTCTTTCATGGGGAAGATCTTTGAGAATGGTCATGCCGAGGTGGCTCCCACCCCTAAAGACTCTGAAGAGTGTTGGTACCTCCCTATATTCGGAGTGTACCATCCCAAAAAGCCAGGTCAAATTAGAGTAGTGTTTGACTCTAGTGCCAAATAGACATATGCCGGTTTTCGGTAATTCGATATATCGCGGTATTGCATAGCCACGGTATTGTTATTGTGGCATTTTTAAAATACCGAGTTTCTCTGTCAAGTCTGCCTGACTTGTGAATTGATACATTTCAGTGAGCTAGATGACTCATTCACTCACTCAGCTAACCCCTTTCAGCATTAAGTCTCCTAACTATAAACAAAAATGATTACATTGTATTTTTTCCTTCTCTCTGCCAGGGAGAAAGGAAGTTTAACCTCTTAAAGACTGGATCTTTCTCTGACACTTGTTGCTTGCAAGTTAAAATCAGTTTTTTTTTTGCTAGAAAAGTACTTAGAACCCCCAAACATTTTATATATTTTTTTAGCAGAGACCCTACAGAATAAAATGGCGATTGTTGTAATATTTTATGTCACACTGTATTTGCGCAGCAGTCTTTCAAACGCAATTAATAGACTTTAATGAATAAATAAAAAAAAAAAAACGGAACAGTAAAGTTATCCCAATTTTTTTTTTTTGTTACACAGAGAATCGTGAGAGAATCGTGATCTTTATTCCAAGCTAAAAAATCGTGATTCTCATTTTGGCCAGAATCGTGCAGCTCTAATATATATATATATACACACACACACACACACACACACACACACACACACACACACACACACACGCATAGCAGCCCACATTACATTATTATATAGCCATCAAGCAGTGTCTGGCCTACCTGGTGATGACTGGTCCTGGCGCTCTGATTCGATGGCCTGGTCTTTAAAGGGGCAAATCCTTGCGATCCAGAAGTGGTTAAACCTGCAGGAGGACCGGTGTGTTTATCTATTAATGACTTTACTATTGCTTTAGGCGTGGTTCACATGTATGAGAGTTGGTGGTTCACATGTATGCGGGTTGGTGGTTCACATGTATGCGGGTTGGCGGTTCACATGTATGCGGGTTGGCGGCCCACATTTGCACAGGCATAGCAGCCCATTGATGTGAATGGGCTTGAGCTGCTATGCCTGCGTTTTCAGCTGAAAAAAGGTGCATGCAGAATTTAAAAAAATGCAGTGGCCATGAAATCCATCCTTCTTTTGCACCATGCGACTTACCTGCCATTGCTGCACACGCAAACTGTTTTTAAATGCCGTGCCCACGTATACAAAAAATGCAGAAAGCTTGCCAGAGCAGGAACTGCAGGTTAGTCGCATGGTGCAAAAGCAGGATGGATTTCAAGGCCACTGAATTTAAAAAAAAAATGCTGCATGCACCTTTTTTCTGCGGAAAATGAGGGCATAGCAGCCCGTTCAAATCAATGGGCTGCTATGCCTGTGCAAATGTGGGCCGCCAACCCGCATACATGTGAACCGCCAACCCGCATACATGTAACCCAGGCCTAAAGCAATAGTAAAGTAATTTATAAACAACACCTCCTTCAGGTTTAACCACATCTTGACCACAAGGATTTGCCCTCTTAATGACCAGGCCATCGGATCGGAGCCGAGCGCCAGGACCAGTTATCACCAGTTAGGCCAGACACTGCTTGATGACCTATTTTAGGCCTGGTTCACAGAGTCTGTACTGACTGACTATATAATAATGTGCATAAGTGAACCAAAGCCCCTAAATTCAGCAATGAAATTGAAGTGAGGTGGAAATTTAATAATTTAAATTTAATAATAGAATACCGTGATAATACCGTATACCGTGGCAAAACCTTAATCAATTAATCGCAGCATGAAAATCTGATACCGTCACAAGCCTAGTGCCAAATACAAGGGTATCTCCTTGAACGATGTCCTCTTGACAGGCCCAGACCTCAACAACAAACTCCTGGGAGTGCTCTTACGCTTCCGCAAAGATTCTATTGCCTTTATAGCTGACATCCAGCAGATGTTCCATTGTTTCTTGGTCAGAGAGGAAGACGGGGACTTCCTAAGGTTCCTTTGGTTCCAAGACAACGATCCTTCCAAAGATATCTCAGAGTATCGCATGAGGGTACACATCTTTGGCAATAGCCCTTCACCTGCAGTCGCTATCTACGGACTCAGACATTCCGCCCAAGAAGGTGAACTTGAGTTTGGCTCAGATCCAAGACAATTCGTAGAGAAAGACTTTTATGTGGATGACTGTTTAAAGTCCTTACCTTCCAGCGAGGTAATGGAAGCTTTCCCCTCTCAAGACCATTCCAGTGATTTAAAGGACTTAGATCTGGGTACAGACTCTTTACCTGTACTACGCAGTCTAGGTCTACTTTGGGACTTGAAATCCGAATCCTTTACCTTCCAAGTAAATGGAGAAGAAAGACCCTTCACTCGCAGAGGTGTCTTTTCTACAATCAATAGCCTGTACGATCCATTAGGATTTGCGGCACCTGTTACAATTCAAGGTAAAGCCTTACTTAGAGACTTGATTTGTGAAACATCTGACTGGGATGCCCCACTACCCCTTGATAAGAGGAACTCTTGGGTAGAGTTGAGGGACTCTCTATCAGTCTTATCTGATCTCCATGTTTCAAGGCCATATGCTCCTGTACCTTCTACAAAGATACAGAGTCAAAACCTTTGCATATTCTGTGATGCTTCTGTCAAGGCAATAGCTGCTGTGGCCTACTTAAGAACTGTCGACACTACAGCTCGATGCCACATAGGATTCATCATGGGCAAAGCAAAGCTTGCTCCACACCCTGAGCATACTATACCTAGGCTCAGGGCCGGAGTGGGACTCATTTTCAGCCCTGGAGTTTCATGCCTTAGACCGGCCCACTTTAGTTCACCTGACTGAAAAACTCACACACGTGGCATCATCCCATCCTACCTTGTTCCTAAGACTTTGCTACAACACTCCCAGCTTTTCACCTCCACCATCATAATGGTGAGCTCTGTCTCTGCGCTTTTTCTCCCCTAGTGCAGTAGGTGTGAGCTAAAAGGTCACATGTGATGGTGGAAGTGAACAGTAACAGCTGGGCGTGTCTTACCAACAAGGCGGGATGGGATACCATCTCTGGGAGTTTTTTAGTCAGGTTTTAAGAGGTATATAAATGGCCTTTACCTATAACAAGGTCTTTATTCATCTTTAGTCAGAGCTTTACAATTTCATTTTATCCACTATCCCCCCCCCCCCCTTTATCTGTATTGGCAGTTTTTGGAAAAGATGAACTAATCCTTTCATGTTCACTAAAACATGCAGTTTGGCTCAGGGGCGGACTGACAACTCATGGGGCCCCCGGGCAGTAGGGGATCATGGGGACCCCTATGTCCCCGTCCATGTGTCCCAGCCCACACTCAAGCAGCTTATCAATGCCCATCAAATGCAGCCTCACCAATGCACATCAAATGCAGCCTTACCAGTACCCATCAAATGCAGCCTCATCAGTGCCCATCAAATGCAGCCTTATCGGTGCTTATCAAATGCAGCCTCACTAGTGCCCATCAAACGCAGCTTATTAGTGCCCATTAATTAAACCTCACCAGTGCTCATCAAATGCAGCTTATCAGTGCCCATAAAATGCAGCTTATCAGTGCCTATCAAACGCAGCCTCATCAGTACCCATCAAATGCAGCCCAATCAATGCCCATCAAATGCAGCCTCACCAGTGCCCACAAAATGCAGCTTATTAGTGCCTCAATGCAGCATCAATAGTGCCTATCAAATGCAGCCTCACCAGTGCCCATCAAATGCAGCTTATTAGTGCTCATCAATGCAACCTCACCAGTGCCAACAAATGCAGCCTTATTAGTCCCCATCAAATGCAGCTAATCATTGGCATCAAATGCAGTTGATCAGTGCCCATCAAATGCAGTTGATCAGTGCCCATCAAATGCAGTTTATTAGTGCCCATCAAATGCAGCCTCCCCAGTGCCTTATTAGTGGCCCATCAAATACAGCCTCACCAGTGCCCATCAAATGCAGCTTATTAGTGCCCATTAATGAATCCTCACCAGTGCTCATCAAATGTAGCTTATTAGTGCCCATTAATGAACCCTCACCAGTGCTCATCAAATGTAGCTTATTAGTGCCCATTAATGAACCCTCACCAGTGCTCATCAAATGTAGCTTATTAGTGCCCATTAATGAACCCTCACCAGTGCTCATCAAATGTAGCTTATCAGTGCCCATCAAATGCAGCCTCATCAGTACCCATCAAATGCAGCTTATTAGTGCTCATCAATGCAACCTCACCAGTGCCAACAAATGTAGCCTTATTAGTCCCCATCAAATGCAGCTAATCAGTGGCATCAAATGCAGCTTATCTGTGCCCATCAAATGCAGTTTATCAGTGCCCATCAAATGCAGCCTCCCCAGTGCCTTATTAGTGGCCCATCAAATGCAGCCTCACCAGTGCCCATCAATGCAACCTCACCAGTGCCATCAAATGCAGCCTTATTAGTGCCCGTCAAATGCAGCTTATCAGTGCCATCAAATGCAGCCTCACCAATACCCATCAAATGCAGCCTGACCAGTGCCCATCAAATGCAGTCTGTTAGTGCTCATTAATGCAACCTCAGAAATGCCAACAAATGCAGCCTTATTAGTGCCCATCAAATGCGGCTTATCATTACCCATCAATTGCAGCCTTATCAGTGCTCATCCAATGCAGCTTATCAGTGCCCATCTAATGCAACCTCACCAGTGCCTGGATCACACAGAGCAGAGATCTCTCGCTGTGTCGCGGAGCTTGAATTTAAATTGCCCGGCGGCCACTGTCAACAAAGTCCAACCTCCTAGACTGGCTCCTATGATACGGGTCACACTGATTCAATCTCCTAGCATTGGATCAGTGTGCCGTCTATCATAGGAGCCGGTCTAGGAGTCGGGACTTTGTTACATCGCTGCAGAACAATTCAGATCCAAGTTCTGTGACACAGCAGGAGATCGCTGCTCTGTGTGACATACACAAGGAGAGGAGGAAGGAGGGGAGCACTCTGACAGGGGCGCCCCAGAATGACGTCATTGATGCAATTGTGATTCAGCTGTTGCCTGCATTGACGGAGAATCGTTTAAGGCTGAATTGCAATGTATCGATTATATGATTATTTTCAACACCGCTACTTTACCACCAATGTTAGTCCCGGTTCACATTCGTGTGATGACAGACATTGCATGTGATTTGCAGCGCACTGCGCTGAAAATCACGTGATGTCTGTGCAGTGCAAATTCAGCCATACTGACTGTATGGCTAAATTTGCGTCGCATTTGGACACATGTCGCACAGGACCCTTTTTTGGGTGCACAGCAGAATTGGATTGCATGGGTGTTCACACCTATGCGATCCGATTCATGTCTGAACTGACAGTTCCCACTGCGATATGCGAACTGATCTGGGGGTGTTGGTAACTTCGTATTGACAGCCCCCAGCGATTAGCATATCGCAGTGTGAACTGCCTGCGATTTGAATGCGATGCGGGAACCTGCAGTGAATTTGCACGGTTCCCGCATCGCATGTGTGTGAACCGGCACTAAGAGACATTCTTCCAGCTGAAGTGTACAGATATCAGTGTTAGGGAAAAGCCCTTAGTGTACAGATATCAGAGATATATATATAGGGAATAACTCATTAGGTGCTATTCCCTATAGATAACACTGATATCTGTACACTAAGGGCTTTTCCCTAACACTGTACACTAGTGATATAGTGGCACTCACTATACTGGGGAATGGCACTGGGGAAGAAGGAAGGAACACTCCTGCTGGTGATTGGACACACAGAACACCTTAAACTGCTGTCATTAGCTTAGCTCCGAGGTGACTCTGCTCCACTCTGCACTCTACAGCCTCCATCTCCCTCACCCGAGGCAGTGATGTGTAGCCCCGCCCCTCAGCTGAATTCCCCAGAGGGAGGAGTGGCCAGAGCTCCTGTCCCTGCTATTATCTCCACACGGCTGACAGCTCCGTGATCACTCTCTGATCCATGCTGTGATAGGGTGCCATCTCTTCTTCCACGCCTCCTACAAGAAGTGTATCGCCTGCAAGCCAATTATCGACAGCGCTGAGCGGCCCGGGGGCGTGTTTTTGTAGTGGGACGAGGCATGGAACGCAGCATGTCCTGGAAGTGAGTTTAATAAGTGACTTCCTCTTCACCAAGGAATGACAACGGCCCTCGACCAATCCAGCCCACCGGGAATTCTCCCGGTGCTCCCGATTGGCCAATCCGGGCCTGCCTAGGCTAGAACTTTGTGCTGCAGTACTAGCTGTTGAACTAGCAGAACTAATAACCTCAAAGATGGACATTGACCTTAAGGATGTTCAGCTCTACACAGACAGCAAGGTAGTTCTAGGCTACATCTACAATGAAACCAGACGTTTCTATGTTTATGTCAACAACCGAGTGTTGAGGATTTGGAGATCCACCAGTCCAACACAATGGCACTACGTACCTACTGACTATAACCCTGCAGATCATGCTACAAGAGCTGTTGCTGCATGTAACCTTAAAGACACAACATGGTTTACTGGACCTGCATTCTTGTACGATGCAGAACAGACTTTTCCTAAAAGTGACACGATTGAACTAGTAGATCCAGACTCAGATACTGACATCCGTCCTAAGATCTCAACATTTCATACTGCAACTTCAGGTTGTCAGCTTAAATCTTACAGATTTACCAGATTTTCAAAATGGAAAACACTTGTTCGAGCTATTTCTTGTCTTATTCACATAGCTCGCTCCTTTAAAGGTGACTCAAACAGTTGTGACCGCAAGGGATGGCATCATTGTCAAAGGCTCAGTTCAGCATTAGAGCTACAGCAGTCTCAGGATCTTATCATCCGCACTGTACAGCATGAAGCCTATGCTAAGGAGATTGACTGTATCTTGAACAGAAAACCTATCCCTAGAGACAGTGGCCTGAGAAAACTTGACCCATTTCTTGATCAAAATGGACTACTTAGGGTAGGTGGTCGTCTAAGACAAGCCAACCTAGAGTCAGACGAGAGAAACCCTCTAATAGTTCCTGGTCACCACCACAAAATTATTCAGCCCCCTTAATTTAATACTTTGTAGCGCCACCTTTTGCTGCGATTACAGCTGTAAGTCGCTTGGGGTATGTCTCTATCAGTTTTGCACATCGAGAGACTGAAATTTTTTCCCACGAGCTCAGTGAGGTTGGATGGAGAGCATTTGGGAACAGCAGTTTTCAGTTCTTTCCACGGATTCTCGATTGGATTCAGGTCTGGACTTTGACTTGGCTATTCTAACACCTGGATATGTTTAGTTCTTTCCACAGATTCTCGATTGGATTAAGGTCTGGACTTTGACTTGGCCATTCTAACACCTGGATATGTTTATTTGTGAACCATTCCATTGTAGATTTTGCTTTATGTTTTGAATCATTGTCCTGTTGGAAGACAAATCTCCGTCCCAGTCTCAGGTCTTTTGCAGACTCCATAAGGTTTTCTTCCAGAATAGTGCTGTATTTATCTCCATCCATCTTCCCATCAATTTTAACCATCTTTCCTGTCCCTGCTGAAGAAAAGCAGGCCCAAACCATGATGCTGCCACCACCATGTTTGACAGTGGGGATGGTGTGTTCAGGGTGATGAGCTGTGTTGCTTTTACGCCAAACATAACGTTTTGCAATGTTGCCAAAAGTTTGATTTTGGTTTCATCTGACCAGAGCACCTTCTTCCACATGTTTGGTGTCTCCCAGGTGGCTTGTGACAAACTTTAAATGACACTTTTTATGGATATCTTTAAGAAATGGCTTTCTTCTTGCCACTCTTCCATAAAGGCCAGATTTGTGCAGTATACGACTGATTGTTGTCCTATGGACAGAGTCTCCCACCTCAGCTGTAGATCTCTGCAGTTCATCCAGAGTGATCATGGGCCTCTTGGCTGCATCTCTGATCAGTCTTCTCCTTGTATGAGCTGAAAGTTTAGAGGGACGGCCAGGTCTTCGTAGATTTGCAGTGGTCTGATACTCCTTCCATTTCAATATTATCGCTTGCACAGTGCTCCTTGGGATGTTTAAAGCTTGGGAAATCTTTTTGTATCCAAATCCGGCTTTAAACTTCTTCACAACAGTATCTCGGACCTGCCTGGTGTGTTCCTTGTTCTTCATGATGCTCTCTGCGCTTTAAACGGACCTCTGAGACTATCACAGTGCAGGTGCATTTATACGGAGACTTGATTACACACAGGTGGATTCTATTTATCATCATTAGTCATTTAGGTCAACATTGGATCATTCAGAGATCCTCACTGAACTTCTGGAGAGAGTTTGCTGCACTGAAAGTAAAGGGGCTGAATAATTTTGCACGCCCAATTTTCCAGTTTTTTATTTGTTAACAAAGTTTGAAATATCCAATAAATTTCATTCCACTTCATGATTGTGTCCCACTTGTTGTTGATTCTTCACAAAAAATTACAGTTTTATATCCCCATAGCAAGCCATTTGCTATAGAGGCACACACTATCTGCTCGATCCCAAGCTGTGTGTCTATTGAGCCGTACTCCATAGTCTTACACATCGGAACTTAGCCCTGCCCCCTCTTCCTCCTCACTGCATTTGATTGACAGCAGCAAGAGCCAATGGCTCTTTCTGCTGCTCAAGTGCCATGTAAAGAGAAAGAGAGGGTAGAGAAGATGCATACAGAGGAGGAGGGGGGGGCAGAGAAATAGAAAACACTTTTTACCTTCATGCAAGGAATGCATTAGGATAAAAAAAAAAAAAAACGTTTTTAGCTTTAGTATAATTTATTTATTTTCTTTATATATTTTTCTTTTTTTTTATTGATTGAATTTTCTTAGTTTTCTTATTTTTCTAGTTGCCAATACTGCTGATATTTTGGAGGTAGGGTACATTTTCTTTTTTTTTTTTAGGGTTTGCTACCCCAGAAACAGCAAACCTGACAGGAGTTCTAACACTTCCTTCTTTTACTTAAAAAAAAGAAAAAGTTTTGGCTTTACATACACTTCAATGGTGAAATTTATTTTTCTTTTACTTTTTTCAAATATGATTTTTAAGTATAACTGCAGGCATTTGTAGGTTCAGCGCGGTGCAGCGCGGTACAGCGGCAATAACACATACAGTCCCAGTGCGATGAAAGAACTTGTATTGAAATAATGCAAAGACAGTTCACAAATAGCCTGGTGGAAAGGCAGCCCAACCGTGAACACTTACAGTTCCAACACTGTGTAGTGAGCAGGATTCCGCCAATATGACAGCACCTGTTGGGAGGGGCAGAATGCGGCCTGGCTGTCTCATGCCCAAGCAGGTAGATGTCTAGAGAAGTTTCAAACCCAACTCGTCAGGAACCTTTATCTGCCACTAATTCTGTCCCTACTCTAACAACTCACAAAATGCATGCCAAACCTACAAGCCAGGGCCTTAAATAGGCCCTGCCTGAGCAAAGATGGCTGCTAGAGTCACATTGGGTGGCAGCATCCATTTGGATCGCTTTCCCAAGGATTTAGGAAACCATAGAAGAACTGTGTTCCTCTTGACTTCCTCCCCAACTGTAGTGCCGCTGCGGAAAAGCGCCACCTGCAGTGGAGAAAGCAAATTGCACCTGCCTACACATTTTTTTTTTTTTTTAGATTTGGAGTGGTGATAGGGTTAGAATAACATTTAATATTGCTGTCTGGTCCACGTTGGGGAAATTCACTTTCTGTAATCATCCTAAATGTCAATATTACCGGGAATAAAAGAATAGGTAAATCCAAATAAACAAGTAGCCTCCAAAACAGGATAAATCCTCCAATGGGAACACTAGCTCCTGGATTTCCCCTCCCATTAGAAAAGTATCCTCTTTTCCTCAGTATATATGGAGTCCACAGGACAGGAAGTGATGGGAAATCTCCCCAAAGCCCTGGTTCACACTGAACGCGGCTTTGAAATTGCGCAAGTTCATCTGAACTCGCATTATTTCAAAGTTGCATTTCAGTCTGACTTTGGGGCGAGTTGAAAGACATCTGTGTAGCTTCATGCAAAGATGTCTATTGAAATCGCCCCCATAGTTGCCAATAGTAGTGGAGGAACTACTGTTGGAAATCGATGGGACGCTCCCTTGCGGTGATTGGTTGGACGACCAATTGGGACGCTCCCATTGCCAGCAATAGACCTGTCAAATTGCATGTCAAATCACACCGATGTGAACGGGGTCTTAAGAGAAGAGATGGCAAGAAGAAAACTGACAAGGTTTTACCTTCTCCTATGCAATCCAAAAATTTAATTAAAAAAAGCCAAAAAATGTTGTCTTTCGACATACTTTAACCACTTAAGCCCCGGAGGATTTGGCTGCTCAAAGACCAGGCACTATTTTGTAAATCGGCACTGCATGAATTTAACGGACAATTGTGCGGTCGTGCGACGCTGTACCCTAATTAAATTGACGTCCTTTTTTTCCCACAAACAGAGCTTATTTTTGGTGGTATTTGATCACCTGTGCAATTTTTATTTTTTTGCGCTATAAGCAAAAAAAGAGCGACGATTTTGAAAAAATAAAAAAAAATTCACATTTTTTTTATATAAAATTAAAAAAAAATGTAAAAATCAAAATTTTTTAACATTTTAGGCCAATTTGTTTTCTGCTACATATTTTTGGCAAAAAAAAATCGCAATAAGCGTATTTTGATTGGTTTTCGCAAAAATTGTTGCGTTTACTAACTACGGTAAAGATTTATGTCACTTTTATTGTTTTTTTTTTTTAACTAGTATTAGCGGCGATCTGCAATTTTATTTATTTACATTGTGGCGGACAGATCGGACCCCTGACTGACATTTTTGACACTTTTGGGGGGACCAATGACATTATTACAGTAATCAGTGCTATAAATATGCACTGTTAGTGTAATAATGACACTGGCAGGGAAGGGGTTGACTTTATTGGTGATCAAGGGGTTAAGTGTGTCCCTAGGGGCGTGATTCTAACTGTTAGGGGGCGTAGCTAGTGAAGTAACCACAGAGACATACGATCCTACATAGCAGGATCACATAGCCTCTGTCATTGCTTCAGGGAGAATGACAGACGGCTGTGTTTACATCAGCCGTCTGTCTTTCTCCCTCTTCTGTGGGAGATCGCAAGTGGCCGGCGGACATTGGAGCCGCTGGTCACACGCGCTGGCTAGGCAGGGAATGAGGGGGGGGCGGGAGCACGCCGGCGGGAGAGCGACGTAGGGCTACGTCACTTTGCCCAGGAGAGGCTGACTGCCGCAGTAAATAGAGATGCGGCGGTCGGCAAGTGGTTAACAGAAATAATTTTCCACCGTGAAACACAACTCTGCATCAGGTTTATTTTTTTTTTTTTGTGTGTACATCATGAGATTAAACCCGGAAAGAACAAAAAGTTTAGAAATCCTCAAACATTTGCAAAGCTCAACTTATTTGCTTTGTACGGTCACCAAACGTGTGATTGGGTAATCCCTCCCGTGGGGAGAGCTCGCAGTCACGGTTCAATCACCGCACCTTCTATTAATATAGATTTCTATAAAAGACTTCTCCTCCCTCTCACACTCATATCTGTAATGATTCTGACAGAATGTAATTTCATTTAATTGTTGTCCTCTGGATTGATAAGCTTCAAAGATAATTATTCATTCGCAGCACAATCAAGTTTATAGCCCACAGCAGTGCTAATTAGGTGATCTGTCAAGTATCGGGATACCGGACCTCCTTAGGAGATTGCAAGTAAAAAAAAAAAAAACGGATTTTTATACTGATTGTGTATTAACGCTTAGAATAGAGAAACCTCAAGAGAATCCATCTTTAGATAAATATACTGTATGCATCCATTGAAGACCCCTTCTACAAATGACATTTCCATGGCTGATCACCCACGTTTACTGCCGTATATACTCGAGCATAAGCCGAGTTTTTCAGCACATTTTTTTGGTGCTGAAAACGTCCCCCTCGGCTTCTACTTGAGTCATATAAAAAAAAAATGTCCCCAGCCAGCTCGATGTGCTCCTGAGGCACCTTAGATTTAAAAATGGCACCGCCCGGCGCCAACATGTCACCACGCATGCGCTGCCGCCGCTAGGGAAAGGCCGTACACGTTCAACTATTCCTGGGAATAGCCGAACATATATGAGCTTTCCCGAGCAGCAGCGGCGCATGTGCAATGACGTGTTGGCGCCGGGCAGCGCCATTTTTAAATCTAAGGTAAGTGAGACTCCTACACAGCCGCACTACCTGCCATTATGCGGGGTTGCGGGCATACTACAAGAGATGCAGTGCTGCGGGCATGGTACACCTGTACCATGCCCGCAGCACTGCATCTCCTGTAGTATACCCGCAGCCCTGCATTCTCTTGTACTATGCCCGTAGCCCTGCATCTCCTGTACCATTACCATGTCCGCAGCCCTGCATTCTCCTGTACCATGTCCGCAGCCCTGCATTCTCCTGTACCATGTCCGTAGCCCTGCATTCTCCTGTACCATGTCCGCAGCCCTGCATTCTCCTGTACAATGCCCGCAGCCCTGCATTCTCCTGTACCATGCCCACAGCCCTGCATTCTCCTGTACCATGTTCGCAGCCCTGCATTCTCCTGTACCATGTTCGCAGCCCTGCATTCTCCTGTACAATGCCCACAGCCCTGCATTCTCCTGTACCATGTCCGCAGCCCTGCATTCTCCTGTACCATGCCCGCAGCCCTGCATTCTCCTGTACCATGCCCGCAGCCCTGCATTCTCCTGTACCATGTCCGCAGCCCTGCATTCTCCTGTACCATGTCCACAGCCCTGCATTCTCCTGTACCATGTCCGCAGCCCTGCATTCTCCTGTACCATGCCCGCAGCACTGCATCTCCTGTAGTATACCCGCAGCCCTGCATTCTCTTGTACTATGCCCGCAGCCCTGCATCTCCTGTACCATGTCCGCAGCCCTGCATTCTCCTGTACCATGTCCGCAGCCCTGTATTTTCCTGTACCATGTCCGTAGCCCTGCATTCTCCTGTACCATGTCCGCAGCCCTGCATTCTCCTGTACCATGTCCACAGCCCTGCATTCTCCTGTACCATGCCCACAGCCCTGCATTCTCCTGTACCATGTCCACAGCCCTGCATTCTCCTGTACCATGTCCGCAGCCCTGCATTCTCCTGTACCATGTCCGCAGTCCTGCATTCTCCTGTACCATGTTCGCAGTCCTGCATTCTCCTGTACCATGTCCGCAGTCCTGCATTCTCCTGTACCATGCCCTCAGCCACTGTTTTGGGTCTCGTGGTGGTCCAGTTGGGTCCAGTAGCTGCTGCATTTCCCACCCTAGGCTTATACTCAAGTCAATCATTCTTCCCAGGTTTTTGTGGTAAAATTAGGGGCCTTGGCTTATATTCGGGTCAGCTTATACTCGAGTATATACGGTATATTGTGAGTCATTGATATGGGTGCTGCTCAGGAGTTCCACCTTCACTGGCTTCATCTTTCTTCAGGTCAGTGATCCCCTAAGGCCCCTTTCCCACAGGCAGTGCACCCAACGGACTCCATTTTGCTCAGCGGGGATTCGATATGCAGATCTCCGCTGAGCAGGCAGATGATAGCTCTGTCTCTGCTTACTTTGCAGAGACTGAGCTGTCAGATCCCCTAAGGCCCGTTTCACACATACAGACTGTTCATTTCATCAGTTCAGTCACGTTTTTTTGTCATCAGTTTTTTTTCAGTCAACATCCGTTTTTCATCCTTTATCATCAGTTTTTCATCCATTTTCATCCATTTTTCAATTTTTCATCCATTGATATCTGTTTTTCATCTGTTTTTTTTTATCCGTTGTCATCTGTTTTCATCCATTTTTCATCTGTTTTTCATCAGTTTTTCATCCCTTTTCATCTATTATTCATCCGTTCTCATCTGTTTTTCATCTGTTTTTCATCCATTTTTCATCCGTTGTTATCCATTTTCATCCATTTTTCATCCGTTGTTATCCATTTTCATCCATTTTTGCATCCATTGTCATCCATTTTTCACCCATTTTTGCATCCATTGTCATCCATTTTTCATCCATTGTCATCCATTTTTCTTTCGTTTTGTATCCGTTGTCATCTATTTTCATCTATTTTTGCATCCTTTATCATCCATTTTCATCTATTTTTGCATCCTTTATCATCCATTTTTCATTCAGTTTTCATCCATTGTCATCCGTTTTCACCCGTTTTTAGCCGTTTTTTAATCAGTTTTTAGCTGTTTTTTTATCCGTTGTTATTCATTTTTCATCCGTCGTCATCCATTTTTATACGTTTTTTTATCCGTTGTCATCCGTTTTTCATCCGTTGTCATCCGCTTTTATTTGTTTTTTATCCCTTGCTATTCGTTTTTAATCCTTTGCCATCCGTTGTTATCCGTTTCTTATCCGTTGTCATCCGTTGTCATCCGTTGTCATCCGTTTTCATCCGTTGTCATCCATTTTCATCCGCTGTCATTCGTTTTTCATCCGTTTTCATCCATTGTCATCCGTTTTTCATCCGTTTTTCATCCGTTTTCATCTGTTGTCATCCGTTTTTTATCAGTTTTCATCAGTTTTTCATTCGTTATTAATCCGTTTTTATACGTTTTCATTTGTTTTTCATCTGTTGTCATCCGTCTCAATACGTTTTTTGTCCGATCTGTTTTTTTAACGGATGAAAAATGGAGCTTTCATCCGTTCAAAAAAAGGAATGTTGACAGAATCGGATGAAAATAGATGTAAATGAATGATCATCCATTTACATCCGTTTTTCCATAGGAATGCAATGCTGTCAGTTTTTCATCCGTCAACAGATGGATGAAAAACGGGCGAACGGTCCGGATGTGTGAAAGGGGCCTGAAGCTCCTTGTACATTAGCGTGTCTCGCAAGTGTGACTTTGGAGCGACTTGTGATGCAATTTTGAACCAACCTTACTTTCTATGGATCTAAACATTCTTACAGTTCGCGCAACCAAAAATCACCATAAAAAGTAATAGAATAAAAATATAATAACTAATAAAAAGCGTGCCCCCTTTCAGCACCGGACGCATGGATAGGGGGGGGGGCGGCGCCCCTGCGCCCCCAACGCACCAGCCGCCACTGGTTTAGACATTAATGGCTGTGTGTTGAGTTATTTTGAGGGGAAAGCAAATTAACACTGTTATACAAGCTGTACACTCACTACTTTACATTGTAGCAAAGTGTCATTTCTTCACATGAAAAGATATAATAAAAAATTTACAAAAATGCGAGGGGTGTACTGACTTTTGTGAGATACTGTATCATCTTTCATTATATCTGTCTACAACATACTTTACAATATCCTTCTAGATAGATAGATAGACAGACAGACAGACAGACAGACAGACAGACAGACAGACAGACAGACAGACAGACAGACAGACAGATAGATAGATAGATAGATAGATAGATCACAGATCTCTATCTATCTATTTATCTATCTATTGCTCTCTCTCTATATCTATCTATAGATAAATCAACAGATCAGTACTATCTAGCATTTATTACTGACTATTATTTGACTATTATCTTTCTTCACATCTATCTATCTATCTATCTATCTATCTATCTATCTATCTATCTATCTATCTATCTATCTATCTATCTATCTATCTATCTATCTATCTATCTATCTATCTATCTATCTATCTATCTACCTACCTACCTGTCTGTCTGTCTGTCTGTCTGTCTGTCTGTCTGTCTGTCTGTCTATCCCTGTAGATGTCTCTCTATCTATCCCTGTAGATGTCTATCTATCTATCTATCTATCTATCTATCTATCTATCTATCTATCTATCTATCTATCTATCTATCTATCTATCTATCTATCTATCTATCTATCTATCTATCTATCTATCTATCTATCTATCTATCTATCTATCTATCTATCTATCTATCTATCTATCTATCTATCTATCTATCCCTGTAGATGTCTATCTATCTATCTATCCCTGTAGATGTCTATCTATCTATCTATCCCTGTAGATGTCTATCTATCTATCTATCTATCTATCTATCTATCTATCTATCTATCTATCTATCTATCTATCTATCTATCTATCTATCTATCTATCTATCTATCTATCTATCTATCTATCTATCTATCTATCTATCTATCTATCTATCTATCTATCTATCTATCTATCTATCTATCTATCTATCTATCTATCTATCTATCCCTGTAGATGTCTATCTATCTATCTATCCCTGTAGATGTCTATCTATCTATCTATCTATCTATCTATCTATCTATCTATCTATCTATCTATCTATCTATCTATCTATCTATCTATCTATCTATCTATCTATCTATCTATCTATCTATCTATCTATCTATCTATCTATCTATCTATCTATCTATCTATCTATCTATCTATCTATCTATCTATCTATCTATCTATCTATCTATCTATCTATCTATCTATCCCTGTAGATGTCTGTCTGTCTGTCTGTCTGTCTGTCTGTCTGTCTATCCCTGTAGATGTCTATCTATCTATCCCTGTAGATATCTATCTATCTATCCCTGTAGATGTCTATCTATCTATCCCTGTAGATGTCTATCTATCTATCCCTGTAGATGTCTATCTATCTATCCCTGTAGATATCTATCTATCTATCTATCTATCTATCTATCTATCTATCTATCTATCTATCTATCTATCTATCTATCTATCTATCTATCTATCTATCTATCTATCTATCTATCTATCTATCTATCTATCCCTGTAGATGTCTATCTATCTATCTATCCCTGTAGATGTCTATCTATCTATCTATCCCTGTAGATGTCTGTCTGTCTGTCTGTCTGTCTGTCTGTCTGTCTGTCTGTCTGTCTATCCCTGTAGATGTCTATCTATCTATCCCTGTAGATATCTATCTATCTATCCCTGTAGATGTCTATCTATCTATCCCTGTAGATGTCTATCTATCTATCCCTGTAGATGTCTATCTATCTATCCCTGTAGATATCTATCTATCTATCTATCTATCTATCTATCTATCTATCTATCTATCTATCTATCTATCTATCTATCTATCTATCTATCTATCTATCTATCTATCTATCTATCTATCTATCTATCTATCTATCTATCTATCTATCTATCTATCTATCTATCTATCTATCTATCTATCTATCTATCTATCTATCTATCTATCTATCTATCTATCTATCTATCTATCTATCTATCCATCCCTGTAGATGTCTATCCCTCTCTCTATATCTATAGATGGAAAAGTTTCAGCACTGATTGCTATGCGATGACTTCATTGCACTTTGGAGTTCTTCCGCTCCTGTGAGCCTCTGGGTTGTATTTGCTTAGTCTTAGCCGGGTTCTGGTCATGCAGTGAGGAGGAACTAAGTGCATAGTGAGAAAATGTCAAGTACTTTGTTGAGACATTCCGGGGAGGATGGAGAGGGAGAACAACGTGGATGTGAAGCCAGATGACAGAACAAGAGGTGAGCTCTCTGCATGACCTGTACAAATGAACGATGTTGTTAGCGGAGGCTTTCTGTTAGCCAATGTCTCTGATAAAAAAGCACTCTTACCAGCATCAAAACGTGACAACATATACAGTAGTAAACAAGTCCAAGAAGAACTGTGGAAAAAAAATGGAAAAAAAAATGTTATTAAAGGATAAGTGCACTTTAAAACAAAGTTCACTTTTCCTTTATGGACCCTTCTGCCCCCCCCCCCACACACACACACACACACACAATCATACATACTTTCCATGATCCAACAGACGCAGTTCCGCTGTTGGTTTACATTCAGCATCATAAGTCTAAACAGTCCTGACAACACCTGAGCAATGCAGCCCCATAGACTTCTATGTGCCTATCTCTGCTCTTCTCTCTGTCCTCAGGACCCATAGACGCCCACAGGGATGTAATGCATGACAGTGAAGATCTGCGTTGCTGAATGTAATCCACATAACCTTGGCTGTATGATGGAGGTAAATACAAACATATTTGTGGAGGGAAGAGTGGGTTAGGTCAGGGGTCTACTATGTAACTATGAAAAATACATCAAGACAAAAGGTACCGTGCATATAGGCCCTTACCCCTAATTGATATAAGAACACAAAAGGTAGAGAAAAGTGGGGCTTTGCGGGCCAGTGGGAGTAGAAGGATCACGCACAAACCAATTTCTAAAAATATTTTACATTTTTTTAAATTTGCCTCTTAAGAAACATGGGCGTATTAGCACATGTTAGCACAAATAACATAACATAGAATAATATTGATAAAATCAGATATAAAGGAGTCATGAATAGAAATACATCCCAGAAGGGAGAAATAACCAAGAGCCTGTATAGGATGGAAAGAGTAGGTCTCAGATGAAATACGGTGAATGTAGGTCCCCAGCAAGCAGACGCGTTTCACTCAAGGCTTCCTCAGGGCTTGTAAGACCATAACAGACTGGTATTTCCTTTTCAATGACTCGGAAGATGACAGAGTGGCGACACGAAAAAGCACCAAATATTGTCCCCTTAGTATTTGTGTATAGCCTTCAATGTATACATATATTCACTCATTTATTTTAGGCTAAGTGTCCAGCCTCCTGATCACCGCAGTGAGCACCGCTTATTATGCTGAATAGGATGGCACTAGGTTATAGCTTGATAGTCAGGACTCTAAAGCTGTTCTGTTGTGGAAGCATGGTGGTTACCACGCTGGTGGCTGCACTCAATATATCCATCTATCGTTTCCTTTTCCCTTGATCAGGGCCGATGGGATGGTTTATTTGTTATATACCGTATTTATTGGCGTATAACACGCGCCGACGTATAACACGCACCCCCAATATTTGGAGAGAAATTTCAGGAAAAAAGCTTAAATTTAACATAAACAGCTTTGAACTCAGAACATTTTTTTTTTTTAATCAAATGATATCTCACCAGTGTCCATAAATGCAGCCCACCAGCAGTGTCAATGAATGCAGCCCACCAGCAGTGTCAATGTATGCAGCCCACCAGCAGTGTCAATGAATGCAGCCCACCAGCAGTGTCAATGTATGCAGCCCACCAGCAGTGTCAATGAATGCAGCCCACCAGCAGTGTCCATACATGCAGCCCACCAGCAGTGTCAATGAATGCAGCCCACCAGCAGTGTCAATGAATGCAGCCCACCAGCAGTGTCAATGAATGCAGCCCACCAGCAGTGTCCATACATGCAGCCCACCAGCAGTGTCCATACATGCAGCCCACCAGCAGTGTCCACACATGCAGCCCACCAGCAGTGTCCATACATGCAGCCCACAAAGTGTCCATACATGCAGCCCACAAAGTGTCCATACATGCAGCCCACCAAGTGTCCATACATGCAGCCCACCAAGTGTCCATACATGTAGCCCACCAATTGTCCATACATGTAGCCCACCAAGTGTCCATACATGTAGCCCACCAAGTGTCCATACATGCAGCCCACCAAGTGTCCATACATGCAGCCCACCAAGTGTCCATATAAGCAGCCTCGCAAGCGCAATGTCCAAATATGCAGCATCGCAAGCGCCATTGGAACTGACCTCATTTGTTTTAAAAAAGACCGGGAAGCAGCGCCGACTCCGAGAGCAGAAGGGGCGGGCCGGGCCGAGAAGGAAGGACGAGCTGTCATAAGAGCAGAAGGGGGCGGGCTGAGCCGAGGAGAAGGGAGAACGAGCGAGCGCAGTCATCGGAAGTCCCGCCTCCTCTGCCGAGACGTGTGACGTCTGTCATAGGCGGGACTTCCGATGACTGCGTTCACTCGTTCTCTCTTCTCCTCGGCTTGGCCTCTCGGCAATGCTTCCTGGACGTTTTTTTTTTTTTTTTAATATCGGCGTATAACACGCACTGCTGCTTTTTCCTCCATTTTTAGGAGGAAAAAGTGCGTGTTATACGCCGATAAATACGGTATATACGATTTAGACCTGCAGTCCTTCTAGCCTTTTTGCAGTGTATGAATGGCTTCAGGCAGGAACCTATAATATCATCTCATCCTATTCAAGAACGGTGGGAGGGAGGGATGGTATATCCCGGGTTTAACCGGTCCTTGTGGTCATTCACGCCAGCCAGCCTGCCTGAATATGAAAAATACATCTAAAGACAAAATATTTGTAATTCTTGAGAGATAGCATAAACATAAATGTGATGGCATAAAAAGACAGCAAGATATCATTAGAAATGATCTATGCTGTAAAAGTTGTGCCTATCAAAGGCAAGCAGAGGTCAAGGGACTAGTCACAAGTATTGCCTGTAGACGTAGCATGCCATGCTTTGAACTGTGTCTCTTTCTGGAGGCATCTTGGTGGAGGCAGGGCTTTGTTGAGGAACAATCAAGAACTAGCAGGAAAGGTTTAGAAAGCACATATCTAATGAATAAATGAATGAAGCAGAAGCAGGAAGGTCCTTGCACTGCAGATCCTCAGGTACATTTTCCTCTCCACCAAGTAGAACAGCAAAGAAAACAGTAAGCAGCACAATAGTATCATCACGGAATCTCACTTAAAATCTAGAGAAACTAATGCCCCATACACACGTGCAGATTATCTGCAGACTTTTGTCTGCAGACTTACCAAAACCATATAATATGAGGTCAAACCTAAACACTTTCAATTTGTATGCAATCCGGCAGGCCCTTGCACTACATAGAAAAGGTAAGTCTGCAGACAAAAGTCTGCAGATAATCTGCATGGGTGTATGGGGCATAACAGTCACAGGAAGATGTAGGGGAGAATTACTAAAGCTGGAGCCCCCAGGATATGGTGCAGATGTGTATAGTAGCCAACCAGCTTCTAACTTCAGCTTGTTCAATTAACCTTTGACAATGAAACATGGAAGCTGATTGGTTTCTATGTAGGGTTGTACCAGATTTTGCACTCTCCAGCCTTAGTAAATAACCATCAGTGTCATAGGTGTGCACACAGGGTGTGTTGGTTGCGCCCGGGCACACCCTAATCACCCTGTGCGGTACAGATTGCCCCTGCTGCCCAGGTCCCTCAATGTCACCTTGTGTAATTTATTGACCCCTCCTTTTCTGAATGAACACAGTAAGTGACCGGTATCAATTGTTCACCGTGTTCATTCTCAGCAGCTGAGGCGGCAGAAAAAGGTACTAGGGAATCTCTGTCCTCAGTCCCTTTCTCTATCTGAAAGGTGAGACATCAGGGGTCTGTTTAGACCCCTGATATTTCACCAAAGCCACCCAATGGGGTTCTGTGTTTGAGCTTTAAGGTGCACACCCTGATGCATGGGTGCTCAACCTGTGGCCCTCCAGCTGTTGCAGAACTAGAAGTCCCATGAGACATTGCAAGGCTATCAGTTAAACAAGCTTTATTTCCAAATGAAGAGGCATGTTGGCACTTGAGGTTCCGCAACAGCTGGAGGGCCACAGGTGGATCACCCATGCCCTAATGCAACAGACTGTGCACACCTATACTCAGTGTCTTAGAGTCTTAGATGGTCCTTCACTGCAAATATGCAGATCCGGTGCTCCAGACACAAGTGTCTACACACAGGCAGTACAATGCTGTTTTTAGGAGCAATGCAAGGCGATGAGTGGATTTTTCAGTACACAAACACACTTCTAGTTGTTTTAAATTCAAGTCCACCTTAAAGGAATAGTAAAAACTGAAAGCCAATGTCATGGGAAATGTTTGAAGAATTTTAAGAAGGCTTTATTGAGAACCAAAAGCCAGTTTACTAGGTTCTCATAAACATGAGAAGAGAGAAAGAATGTCCACTGAAATTTGTTACGGATAAAAGAGAAAGGTTTTATACAACGAAGTAGATGTTATAGAACAATGACGTTCACATTTTAGACTCGTTGATAAAGAAAACCCAAGGGGAAAGATAAAGAAGCAGAGAATTGTGAGGTTTGGAGAAGAAAATAACATAGCTAGAGAAAAACTGAAGAATGCTCTAAAGAATATAAAGTTTCAGAAACAGAGCAGAACGTGGGAAGATAACACATACAGTATGTCAATATTCATTTGTACTGCAGGTTTTGTGTCAGCAACAAGTCCATAATGACTGGGGAAGCTTCTTTCATCAACCTAGTGTTTAAAATGGCAACAACAGAGCCACCACGGAACTCCAATTTCAGTCTGTGATGAGACCCTTGCTTGCTCGCTTCCGCTCTCCCGACACTCCTCTGTTTCTAGTGAGTCAGCTTGCAGATCGCAACGTCTGATGGTTCGGTCAACCAAGGCTCCGGGATCCAAACTACAGCTATGTGCCGTTCGGAATCCATTAGAACAAACACCAGGCAGGCTGTATGTAAGTTCAAACAGGAAGACAATTTATTGAAAGTACACAACACACTTATATACAGAATTTGGAACGTCCTGCCCCCAACAACCGCTTTCCCATTGGTCAATTGCAAAGTACATGCCGTTCTCCTTCAGGTCCTCCTTAGCCATGCAAATGAGGACTTGAAAATGAGTCAGCAGGGATTGGTCAGATAGCTTGATTAGAAGGACTGTTATGTGTAATGAGACAGAAGCCCCCAGGAGACAATCAATGTACACAATAGCCAGACACAGAACAATGGTTCCATAACGAGCCCCCAATACACATGACTCTGAGTGTCAGTACATCCCTTAGCAGACAACAGGTGAGTTCATTAGCACACCCAACAATAGGTGAATGGAAAGCCACCTCAGACAAAAGCAACATTGTTAGACAGTCAGTCTCCTCATTGAACTTCCTGGAATGACCATATTAGGAGTTGTACTTCCTGGTCAGAGACCTCATGGCAAATGGGAACAAATCTCAATATTTCTACATGGAGACCTTGCTGACAAATATGAAGCAATCCAAACCATAACCCATCTGTCCTTAAATTCCAGTGACGGTGAACACCGTCACATACATCACCCATCTGTCCTTAAATTCCAGTGACGGTGAACACCATCACACAGTCTTTTAAGAACATTTCACAAAGAATATTGGGTACCAGACTTTAAGAAGAAGCCACCTAAAGAGGATAATTGTGGCTTCAAACCTGGTTGAGCTACCAAGGATGTCTACTTTACCCCAAAATGACAGTAGAGCACAACAGAGAGGGCCACATATGTTTTTTAGACCTGGAGAAAGCAGTGACGAATCACCATGTAGAGAGCTAAAGAAGTACAGGTATAGAGATCTTCTATAGTGTTTCCGTGGCCATCGGAAATATGTCCTTCGTAATTTACAACAACAGCTAAAGTAGGCCATTAGGGCAGTATGTAGGCAGGTGCAGTCTGTGCCCAATGTTGGTGTCGCTCGACTAAAGTAGCAATACAGAGGGGGAAGGAAATCATAAGGAACTTGATTTCCTTGTGACCTCTGTTGCCATCATGGATGAGAGCAGAGCCTATTTAAGACCCTGGTTCTCTGATTTGTGGCAAATTGGGTGAGTGGTTAGTGTAGGAACAGATTCCCTGTCTGTCAGGGACAGTGCATAGCGTGTAAGCAGCCTTATATAGTTTGGGGTGTGGACTTAGCTCCTGAGTCCTGAGCCGTGATTGGCTAAAGGCACCCCGCCTTTGGCCAATCATGGCTCTGACAGGACATTGTGCTGTGATTGGTCAAAGTATAGAAGTCAGGTGCATGCTTTGGCCAATCACAAGCCCTTAATGCACTGCAATCAGTCAGGCGAACTTCCCGCCTCCGCCTCCGGGTATTCGTGTGTTCGGGGGAACACGTGAACACCCAATGTTCGAGTCTAAATTATGTTCGACATGAACATCAAGCCCATCTCTATTGGTGGGTTAGCTCCTATTTGCATAAAATATGTTAATAGATAAGAGAAGAGAAGTCTCTTGATCATTTCAAGTTAAATTCTCGTGTTCTGAATATTTTTTGTTCACATTTTGTTGTGTATTTTTCTGTTTTTGCGATTTTTTCTTTTTAAAATATGAAGAACCATTTGAAAAATACAACAAAAAAGGGAGAAAAAAAAAACATTTTTTGGACATTTTACAGCATGTAAGAACTGGATCACTGATATTAATCATACATAATGGGGGACATTTACTAACAGCTAGCTAAGCACACTCTCCTGCATTAATGCTTAAGCTAAAGACAGATGGGTTCCAGAAAATAAATGCTACATGAATCATTGGCCCTTACTCAAGATGGCCACGGCCAGAAATGCTAGGGGGGTGCTTTTCAAAGTGATTTTCCATACAAATAAAGCATAGAGACATGAATGGATGGGGAGTTTACTTTAAATATTAAAAAATAAATTAAATAGTGCTTTTGGTTTGTGGTGCTAAGATACAGTGTAGATCTGCTTTTAACAAGCTGAAGTTAGAAGCTGAATGGTTACTATGCACAGCTGCACCAGATCCTGTGTGTGCCAAATTTAATAAATTCCTCCCAATGCAATTAAAAAAATAACTTAAAATTTAATACTCCAAAAATGTGTAAGGCCTTTAGTTTATTTATTTATTTATTTATTTATTTATTTTATTTTTTACATTTGCTGCTCTTTGTGATTTGTTTAATTATTTTATTAGAAATTAAATCAAGGTTTGATCTAGGTCAGCCCCAGGGTTACTGTAAGTGGGTCAAGATCAGGGTCAAAGGTCAAGGTAAGGGTCAGTATTTTTTTGGACAGGAATTTTTTTTTCAAGTAGTACAGTGCCTTGCAAAAGTATTCAGCCCCCTTGAACTTTTGGACCTTTTGCCACATTTCAGGCTTCAATCATAAAGATATAAAACTGTAATTTGTTGTGAAGAATCAACAACAAGTGGGACACAATCATGAAGTGAAACAAAATTTATTGGATATTTCAAACTTTGTTAACAAATAAAAAACTGAAAAATTGGGCGTGCAAAATTATTCAGCCCCTTTACTTTCAGTGCAGCAAACTCTCTCCAGAAGTTCAGTGAGGATCTCTGAATGATCCAATGTTGACCTAAATGACTAATGATGATAAATAGAATCCACCTGTGTGTAATCAAGTCTCCGTATAAATGCACCTGCACTGTGATAGTCTCAGAGGTCCGTTTAAAGCGCAGAGAGCATCATGAAGAACAAGGAACACACCAGGCAGGTCTGAGATACTGTTGTGGAGAAGTTTAAAGCCGGATTTGGATACAAAAAGATTTCCTAAGCTTTAAACATCCCAAGGAGCACTGTGAAAGCGATAATATTGAAATGGAAGGAGTATCAGACCACTGCAAATCTACGAAGACCTGGCCGTCCCTCTAAACTTTCAGCCCCTACAAGGAGAAGACTGATCAGAGATGCAGCCAAGAGGCCCATGATCACTCTGGATGAACTGCAGAGATCTACAGCTGAGGTGGGAGACTCTGTCCATAGGACAACAATCAGTCGTATACTGCACAAATCTGGCCTTTATGGAAGAGTGGCAAGAAGAAAGCCATTTCTTAAAGATATCCATAAAAAGTGTCATTTAAAGTTTGCCACAAGCCACCTGGGAGACACCAAACATGTGGAAGAAGGTGCTCTGGTCAGATGAAACCAAAATCAAACTTTTTGGCAACAATGCAAAACGTTATGTTTGGAGTAAAAGCAACACAGCTCATCACCCTGAACACACCATCCCCACTGTCAAACATGGTGGTGGCAGCATCATGGTTTGGGCCTGCTTTTCTTCAGCAGGGACAAGGAAGATGGTTAAAATTGATGGGAACATGGATGGAGCCAAATACAGGACCATTCTGGAAGAAAACCTGATGGAGTCTGCAAAAGACCTGAGACTGGGACGGAGATTTGTCTTCAAACAAGACAATGATCCAAAACATAAAGCAACATCTACAATGGAATGGTTCACAAATAAACATATCCAGGTGTTAGAATGGCCAAGTCAAAGTCCAGACCTGAATCCAATCGAGAATCTGAGAACGGAAAACTGCTGTTCACAAATGCTCTCCATCCAACCTCACTGAGCTCGAGCTGTTTTGCAAGGAGGATTGGGCAGAAATTTCAGTCTCTCGATGTGCAAAACTGATAGAGACATACCCCAAGCGACTTACAGCTGTAATCGCAGCAAAAGGTAGCGCTACAAAGTATTAACTTAAGGGGGCTGAATAATTTTGCACGCCCAATTTTTCAGTTTTTTATTTGTTGAAAAAGTTTGAAATATCCAATAAATTTCTTTCCACTTCATGATTGTGTCCCACTTGTTGTTGATTCTTCACAAAAAATTATTATTATTATTATTTCAGGTACTTATATAAATTACAGTTTTATATATTTATGTTTAAAGCCTGAAATGTGGCAAAAGGTCGAAAAGTTCAAGGGGCCGAATACTTTCGCAAGGCACTGTAATTGAATGATGGAGAAGCACCCAAAGCTCTTTTTTTCTAATTGCAGCCAGGGCCAAAACTAGGGGGAGGGGGGCACATGCCTCAGGTGCCAGCTTGAGGGGAGCATCAAACGGAGAGGGTCCAATGTCTGCAGTGATGACATTAGCTGGGATTTGGAAGGTTGGATCGGGCAGGAGGGATCTGGCTAAGCCGCTGAGCTGTATTTACAGGGAGTGAGCCCGCACTGCCCTGATCGTTGGGGAGCTGGGATCCGGACCATGGGGATTCAGCCTGCTACCTTGTTGCCTTGAAGTCAGACACAATCCACTGCCCTACTGATGCTGCTCTACTCACACCATTCACTGTTATACTGACACCAACCTCTCTTCTGCTGGCCCCTTCCACTCCTCTACTGATACCATCCACTCCTCTACTGATACCACCCATTGCCCTATGACACCAACCTCTCCTCTGCTGGCCCCTTCCACTGCTCTACTGGCACCATCCACTGTTCTACTGATACCGCCCACTGGCCTAATGACACCAACCTTTCCTCTACTGACTCCAATCTCTGCCCTATTTACACTGTCCACGCACCATCCACTGCTCTACTGACACTGTCCACTGCTCTCCTGACACCGTTCACTGATCTACTGACACCATCCACTGCCCTGCCCTACTGACACCTACCTTTCCTCTGCTGGTTCCTTCCACTGCTCTACTGACACCATCCACTGCTCTACTGAAACCGCCCACTACCCTACTGACACCATCCACTGCCCTACTGACACCAACCTCTCCTCTGCTGGCCCCTTCCACTGCTCTACTGACACCATCCACTGCTCTACTGACACCGTTCACTGATCTACTGACATCATTCACTGCCCTACTGATACCACTCACTGCCCTTCTGACACCATCCACTGCCCTACTGACACCACCCACTGCCCTACTGACACCAACCTCTCCTCTGCTTGCCCATTCCACTGCTCTACTGACACCATCCACTGCTCTACTGACACCATCCACTGCTCTACTGACACCAGTCACTCATCTACTGACATCATTCACTGCCCTACTGACACCAACCTTTCCTCTGCTGGCCCCTTCCACTGCTCTACTGACACCATCCACTGCTCTACTGATACCGCCCACTGCCCTACTGACACCATCAACTGTCCTACTGACACCATCCACTGCCCTACTGACACCAACCTCTCCTCTGCTTGCCCCTTCCACTGCTCTACTGATACCACCCACTGCCCTAATGACACCAACCTTTCCCCTACTGACACCAATCTCTGCCCTATTGACACTGTCCACACACCGCCCACTGCCCTACTAACACCAACCTTTCCTCTACTGGCCCCTTCCACTGCTCTACTGACACCATCCACTGCTCTCCTGATACTGCCCACTGCCCTACTGACACCAACCTTTCCTGTACTGACACCAATTGCTGCCCTACTGACACCGTCCACTGCTCTACTGAGTGACACTGTGAACTTATAAGGTAGGCCAAGTTCATATTTTTACAGTGACATTTGTTTTAGTAATCCTAGTATATTTTATGGAAACAAGAATGCTTTTGTTTTATATAGCCATGCCCCTTTAAGTCCCTCCAACTGTTAATGCAATTTGGCCACACCCACTGTTCACTGCGCCACATTGCTGCTCTCCTTGGGGCACTCAAAGGTGTCCCAGGTCTTTTACAATCGTATAGTGTATTTTACAAAAACAATAAAAATTATTGTGTGCTGATAAAGTGTTCGGAATTTGATTGAAGAAAAGGTGGCAATCCTAGCCGCCATGCCAGAAGAAAGCAGCAGCGATTTATGAAGAGATTTTAAGCTGCGCCCCCCACGGCGGATTGGGAGGGCGCCACCTGGAAGGAAGAAGTGCACACAGAAGCAGGCCTTAAAAAAGACCACTTCTTGGCTCACTTCTTCTTTCCTGGCGTCGCCCTCCTAATCTGCTACAGAAGTGAAGCTTGAAATCACTATTACCAAAACTTTGAAATGACTAATACAGTATCTCACACTCCCAACCCCCTTCCCAGAGAGGGAAGTGTAATATATGCATAGATAAGCCATAGGATGGTAATCATATATTTACACAGTATATACATATATATATATATATATATATATATATATATATATATATATATATTTATATATATCTATAGATATATATATATCTTTATATATATATCTATATATATATATATATATATATATATATATATATATATATATATATATATATATATATTATTACCATCCTATGGCTTATCTACGTATATATATATATATATATATATATATATATATATATATATTACACTTCCCACTCCGGGCAGGGGGTTGGGAGTGTGAGATACTGTATATATATATTATTACCATCCTATGGCTTATCTACGTATATATATATATATATTGTGACAGGAAGTCAGGTAAATCTGTGGATGTAGTCGCAGGCAGGAGATACATTTCCACCTGGTTTAGAAAATTCACCAATATATAGGGTGTCGGCTGCAGAGATAGCCAGCAGGAAGTTGAAAACCATTCAGCTGTTCAGAATGAGGAAATGAAGGTCTCTATAATTTGTCCAAAGGAAGTCTAAGGATTGCTGCCTCCTGACGCCGTGTGGGCTGGGGAGAGGAGGACAGCTGTGTGAGCATAGGAGGGGAAGACCTCCTGAAACGATGTGGCTGAGGAGGGTAACAAGTGTGAAGACTACTCGAAGTGAGGTCTTGGATCGTTTCTATGTGAAAAGAAACCAATGGACATTTCCTGTGTGAAGGGGAAATTCATTAAGACTGAAGACTACTCAAGGTGAGGTCTTGAACTTTTTCTATGTGGAAGAAATAAATGAACTGTTTGCTATGTGAAGAGACAAGCAAAGGGACATGTCCTCTATGTGAAGAGAAAAGGGACATGTTCAATGTGAAGAGGACAAGGGACCTGTTCAATGGACATTTGTTATGTGAAGAGAAAATAAATGAACTATGGAGTGTCTGCTGTAAGATCAGCAAAGTTTGCTCCAACAGTAGGTTTGAGACAGACTCCGTAGATAGGTTCCTGTATGTGAGAAGGTAGCCACCCACAGTGGCAAGGATTTATTTTATTTATGTTTATTTTGAATTATGCTGTTTTTGGAGCTTGCACTTGTGTGAAGAGATCTTGCAAGAATAAAACCTTACACTGTTGTTTTCAACCACTTCTCGGCTATCTCCCTGTGTAACGAACCCCCCCAAGGGGTCATCCACACCCACCACCGAGCTAATCAATCCCACAATATATATATATATATATATATATATATATATATATATATATATATATATATATATATATATATATATATATATTACACTTCCCTCTCTGGGCAGGGGGCTGGGAGTGTGAGATACTGTATATATATATATATATTATTACCATCCTATGGCTTATCTATGTATATATTACACTTCCCTCTCTAGGCAGGGGGCTGGGAGTGTGTGGATGGAGAACTTCTCTCTGGAGTGGGGAGTGCCAAACTGAGTCTTTGCCCTTGGTGAAAGAATGTATAGCTGCAACACTGATTGCAGCTACTAGGTTTTTATTGCTGTCTGTATCCCTCCTGGGAAGTTCACCCTCTCTATGTGTGCTGATCACCAATGTCACTAGTACAGAAAGTAATGAGAAATCCAACATTTTAGAGGTGTTACAGTAACAGCAGGGAAAATCATCCAATGTTGTGTCTGAGAGATCTTAAAAATACAGTTTGGAAATTGCAAATGTTCCCTGGACCCCATTGAAGTCTAGGAGAGGGGAATCCTACAAGAAAATTTTGCAAGATTTTTTGAAAGATAATATGAGGGTCATATTCCTACCTAAATTCCTATTCTAAAGATGGTAAGTTTGATCCCACCTTCAGTTTATTTTTAGCTTCTCCAGCTGTCAACCCCAAGCTGAAGGAAGAATCACAGACTATATGCCAGCTGTCAGGTAACCAGTAGCTGGTGTATGAACCCTTGTAGGCAGATTCAGGCATTCTTCTTTCCTATAGGTGGCCGATGCTACATGAAAAGAGGAGTCTGCTAAGGGAATTGTTTCCTTTAGAGCAGGGTTTCTCAACCAAGGTTCCATGGAATGCTAGGGTTCTTCCAGAGGTTGTAAGGGGTTCCTTGCAATTTTTGCCTCTCAGATAATTTTCCACTGATACCATTGATCTTTTTAGTAATTCTTCCCAATGACCACAAGCATTAGGAGAATTCTTCCCACTGATCATCACATTAATTTATGATGAGTTGTAGATTTAGTCAATTTTAGCAGGGGTTCCATGAGACCGGAAAGTTATTTAACTGGTTCCTCCATGTTGAAAAGGTTGAAAAAGGCTTCCTAATGCCTCGTACACATGCATCGATTATTGGCCGGGAATTTTTGGCCAACGTCTGATCGCCGATTTTTGGCTTGTTAGTATGATGCTTTCTACAACCGACTCTGACTTTTCGGCCGAAAAAAATCTGGTGTGCAGACTATAAGATTTTTGTTGGCCATCAACACAACGGTCGATTTTCCGTCAGTCAGTACAGATTTCGGCAGACAAAAATCTGATGAGCAAGACTGGGCATTCTCAGAGAAGAAAATGCACACGGAAAGTAAGCCAGCACATGACATCACTTCTGAAGTTGATTTTTGTTGGCCGAGAAAATTCGTGTGCAGTCTAGGCACATTCCAACCAACAAAACACAACTCTGGACAAAAGTCGGACGATCGGTCGGCCAATAATCGTTGTGTGTGTACGAGGCATTAGAGGCTCTGTAAGTCTTCTCTGAGGAAGGTATCTGATTTGATACCCATTTCCCACGAGAGTTCAGGGGGCTATGGGTGGAGCCACTCACTCTACATGTGGGGGGTACGTTTCGCGTGTGTGTTTGCTCCTCAATGCCCAGGAACAGGTGCGGACCGCAGTCATGTCAGAATCAAACATTATGGTGGTTCCCAAACTTAGAGATGAGCCTTTCGAAGTGTGCAGTAGAAATTCTACAGAGTTCTTCTGTGAAGTGCCTTTGCCGTGTGTCACTACACATTTTAGCTTGATGGAATGGATGCTGCATTTAGGAGGGACACCGCTGAGCCTATTCCCACTCTACCAGTCCAGCATATCTCTGACATCTCACTCCCAGTGGCAGAATGGGGTCCTGCAGTGCAGCTAGCACAGACTTCATGCCTTCTCTCCCATACCATGTGGCCAAGCTGTGGGTCTCCATGACACAGTTTCAGTTTCGGCACTTTCAGGAAATCAGCTCCTGGGGAGGTAGCCAGATCATTGACTCCATTACTAGGACCCTTCACCATGCCAGGTATTGTGCTTTATGACCAGCTGCAATATTCCTTGTACTAGTTCTTGGTTACCCATAGCAATTGCATTCCTCCTCCTGCTTGTCTTTGCCGAGTACCTTTGTAGTAGCTTTGCTTCATACCCCACATGTCCTTAACTGTCCCTGTTCTTTCATACGCCACAAACCATCAGGCACCCCTTTAAATGTCTTTAGACCAGGCTTAAAATGGTTAATACACTTTTATTGAACATTGCAGCAAAGGCCAACAACTTCATTCCAGTGCTACATTTTCCTATCTACCGTATATACTCAAGTATAAGCTGACCCAAGTATAAGCCGAGGCCCCTACTTTTACCACAAAAAGATGGGAAAAATGATTGACTCGAGTATAAGCCTAGGGTGAGAATGCAGGGCGGCGGGCATGGTACAGGAGAATGCAGGGTGGCAGGCATGGTACAGGAGAATGCAGGGTGGTTGGCATGGTACAGGAGAATGCAGGGTGGCTGGCATGGTGCAGGAGAATGCAGGGTGACTGGCATGGTATAGGAGAATGCAGGGTTACTGGCATGGTACAGGAGAATGCAGGGTGACTGGCATGGTACAGGAGAATGCAGCGTGGCTAGCATGGTACAGGAGAATGCAGGGTGACTGGCATGGTATAGGAGAATGCAGGGTGACTGGCATGGTACAGGAGAATGCAGGGTGACTGGCATGGTACAGGAGAATGCAGGGTGACTGGCATGGTACAAGAGGATGCGGGGTGACTGGCATGGTACAGGAGAATACAGTGTGTCTAGCATGGTACAGGAGAATGCAGGGTGACTGGCATGGTACAGGAGAATGCAGGGTGACTGGCATGGTACAAGAGGATGCGGGGTTGTGGGCATAATACAGGAGATGCAGTGCTGTGGGTATGGTACAGGTGGACCATGCCTGCAGCACTGCATCCCTTGTAGTATGCCCGCAGCCCTGCATAATGGCAGGTAGCGCAGCTGTTTCACTTACCTGTTCCAGAGGCGCCTTCGTTTTAAAAATGGCGTCATTGCGCACGCGCCGCCGCCACTCGTATACGTTCGGCTATCCCCGGCCTGTCCCGAGCAGCGGCGGTGCATGCGCGGTGACATGTATGCGCCGGGCGGCGCCATTTTTAAAGCTTAAGCACGTCGGAGCGGCCAGGGACTTTTTTTTTTTTTTCCTTGACTCATACTCGAGTATATACGGTATGTCAACTAGGATGCCTAGGCATAACTCAACAAGGTAGTAGTCCATTATTTGTATTATTTAAGACTTGGCAGTTATCCAGACTCCAGGTGTCTTGATGGGTGCAGCAGTCCCACTCTGTCATGTGCTCTGTCAGTATAGCATCTCCAGGAGCAGTGATCAGAGAGCCCAGGAACCCAGCCTTTCCCCTCATTTTATATCACAGGGCAGATAGGAAAGGTCCAAAAAGCCAGGGAACAGAGGTGCAGAACATCAACCCTTCCCCAGCCATAAAACTAACTAACATACTGTAGATAACCTGCCTGCATGGCCTTCTTAATGAGGGAGCCTTTAAATAAGAAATCCTATGTCATTTGGACACACTTTGAGCAAGTGGTAAGTTAGGGTAAGGAACTCACAGGTTAAGGACAGTGCTTAGCACAGGGCTAGGTTCCTGATGAGTAGGGGTAGAGTATGGAGCACTCTCCGGTGCAGAAGAAACCTCAGAGGATCCCTTATCAGTGGGCCAGTGCCAGGTGGGTATAGAATATACAGAGGCTGTCCTCCAGTAATACCACCACTAACCATAGTGAGGCTGTTTTGACTTGTTGATACTGTCTTGTTCAACAGTGTGCCATAACGTTCTTCCATTGTAATTACTATAGCTCTGAACTGTTACTATAAAACGAATGCAGAACTAAGACCCTGTGTGCGTGGTCCCTCCCAAGCCGGAACCTTGCTCAAGGTTGCCCCATACCTTCCTGCCAAAAATGGAGGTCTAAAGCCTAGGGTTGTGGGTTGAATGAGGGACCTTGAAGGCCTTTAACAAGTGTGCAGTTGGTTGGCCCTTTCAGGTATTATAGTGAAGATCCAAGTACGGGTAGGAGGTGAACCGGCCCTGGGGACATGCAGAGACCCCATCTTCCCATCTAGGTCACCTTGTGAAGGATCCAACCAGAGTAGCAAATCAACGGAGTTATTGAATATTCCGACTAAAACATGTGGTCACTATATGGCAATCCAATGTTCTAATAACGCTGGGGCCCATAAATGACCTCCATCATGCATTAACATGCATGCAGTTTAACATTGAGCTCATTACCGTATGCACCCTTGCATATATTTAAAAAACGAAAATGTTTCCCTTTATAGGAAAACTAAGCTTTTAATCCTGTTTTCCATAATCCAATTAAAATTCCAAAATCACTTAAGCAGGAGACGCTGCTCATTTATAAAAATCCTCTCACCTTCCCTTATACGGTGTGCTGCGGCTTCTGCTTATCTCTAATTTTCACATCCAGCATTGAGTCTCATAGATGCTTGCGTCAGTAGATGTCAGGTAAATGCATGCTTAATGACATTTACAAAGTACATGTGTGGGGGGGCAGAAAAAAGAGTTCAAAAGGTACAGACTGCACATTACAATTACAAATCATGCACCTTTTTGGGGGTTTATTGGGAAAAAAAGACAGAATCCCTACTGATGATGACTATTTAAAGTCAAGAAGTGAAAAGTAAGAACCTCCAGGAGAGATACAGACCTTAGCTGAGCCTGAATCCCAACTCACAAACCTCTTTTTGGGCTCATTGCTGAAGAGTAATCAGCATTTGTTTTACTATTCAGAAAGCATTTGGCAGGCCATAAAGAGGCATTATATCGCCTGCTTTAACCCCTTGAACCCCACACTATAGGGCCGCAACTGCATGCATTGCACGTGGTAGTGGGGCGCTTACTATTCACTTGAATGCCTCATGTTCTCAGGCCAAATGAATTTATTTCTTGCTGCTAGCTGCTGCCTCTGCAGCTAAAGGGGGTAGCGGTTTGGTGTGGTAAATGTGTGGCTCAACTGTGGGGTTTTACCACCCCCAACCTCAAATGTGAAAAAGCCCTTAAAGCAGAGCTCCACCCAAAAGAGGAATCTCTGCTTGGTTGCCTCCTCCCCACCTCTGCTGCCCCAATTGGCACCCTTCTGGGGGAGCAGGTACCTGGTTTTGATAGGTACCCACTCCCACTTCCGGCTGACTTCCACTTCCCACTCCCACTTCCGGCTGACTTCCACTTCCAAATCCCACTTCCGGCTGACTTCCACTTCCCACTCCCACTTCCGGCTGACTTCCACTTCCAAATCCCACTTCCGGCTGACTTCCACTTCCCACTCCCACTTCCGGCTGACTTCCACTTCCAAATCCCACTTCCGGCTGACTTCCACTTCCCCCTCCCACTTCCGGCTGAACCCCCTCCTCCCCCCCCCCTCCCCCTCCTTCCTTGGTGTCACTGGACTAAAGACATGTGGCTTCTGGTCATGCTTCTTTGACCATTGGGTCAGCTGTGTATAGGGATCATACATGTTTTAATAACATTTTGGCTTAATGTTGGACACAACTATATCATGTAAGTGGCTTTTCCTTGGATTGATCTTCAGACATGTTCACTCAATGTTTATTGGTCCATTTATATCATATTGTAGTATATGTACCCTTACAGTGTTTTTCTATTTTTCAGAAGTGCTTTATATAAATGTTATTGAAACACCCCTGAAGACGAAAGTGATATCCAGAAACGCGTCGGGTGTACTCTACACTTGTTTATGATCAATATCTGCTCACATACAAATCGATCATATTGAAAGCTACATTATATGATGATGTCTTTTAAGGGACATTATACCCATTAGACCCAATAGAGCCATTATATTTTCTTATCTATATGTATGTTGCACATTTTTTACTATATTCCTTAATAAAAATACATTTATTTTATTTTTTTTTTGGTTCACCTCCAATCTGTTCTTTGAACAGTATACAATAATCAGGATAAAGACCGTTGACAGTCCCATTAACCAGTTGCCGACCGCCGCATGACTATATACTGTGGCGGTCAGCCCCGGCCAGGCAGAGTGACGTATGGATACGTCACTCGCCTGTCACTGACTTGAGAGCCAATTGCGGGCGGGCGCGCGCCCGCTGAGGCGCGCGCCCGCCGCGGCTCGTTCACTGACAAGTCAGTGCGTGTGACCGGCAGACCCGATGTCCGCCGGTCACACTACGATCGCTCCGGTGAAGGGAGAAAGGCGGAGCTGCTTATGTAAACAAGCCGCCTGTCATTCTCCCTGGTGTAAAAATGAAGATCAGACGGTTCTACTATGTAGGACCGTTGATCTTTGTTTTTACACCAATAGCCATGTCCCACTACAGTTAGAATCACGCCCCTAGGACACACTTAACCCCTCCCTATCCAATACAGTTAACCCCTTCCCTGCCAGTGTCATTTTTACAGTAACAGTGCATATGTATAGCACTGATTACTGCAGTAATGTCACTGGTAACCCCAAAAGTGTCAAAAATGTCAGTCAAGGGTCCGATCTGTCCGCCGCAATGTCGCAGTACCGAAAAAAAAATCGCAGATGGCCGCCATTACGCGTTAAAAAAAAACCAACAAAAATGACAAAATCTTTCCCTTAGTTAGTAAACACAATAACTTTTGTGCAAACCAATCAAAATACGCTTTTTGCGATTTTTTTTTTTTTACCAAACATATGTAGCATAAAACAAATTGGCCAAAAATGTTAAAAAATTTAGATTTTTACTTTTTTTTTTTGGGGGGGGGGAATTTCATATAAAAAAAATGTGAAAAATATTGTTATTTTTGCAAAATTTACTCTCTTTTTTTGTTTATAGCGCATGATCAAAAAATCGCACAGGTGATCAAATACCACCAAAAGAAAGTTCTGTTTGTGGGAAAAAAAGGACCTCAATTTCATTTGGGTACAGCGTCGCACGACCGTGCAATTGTCTGCTTAAATAACGCAGTGCCGAATTGCAAAATAGGCCCTGGTCAAGAAGGGGGTAAAATCTTCCGGGACTTAAGTGGTTAATGTCCAGGCCATTTTTTGCGATACGGCACTGCGATACTTTAACTGACAATTGCGCGGTCGTGCGACATCGTACCAAAGTAAAATGTCCTTTTTTCCCACAAACAGAGCTTTATTTTGGTGGTATTTGGTCACCTGTGCAGATTTTATTTTTTGTGCTATAAACAAAAAAAGGACCACAATTTTAAAAATAAAACAATATTTTTTACTTTCTGCTTACTACTTACACGTGGTCCCACGAAGCGACGTACAGTTACGTTGTTTCACGGGACAGAGCTGGCATGCCGCATATGTACTGCTGGCAGGCAGCAAGTGGTAAATTCATAAAAGTGTATTTTTTCCAAAACAATCGCAAGACCACTGCGCAAATACAGTGTGACTATAAATATTGCAACGACTGCATTTATTCTCTAGGGTCTCTGCTAAAAAAAAATATATGTATAATGTTTGGGGGTTCTAAGTAGTTTTCTAGCAAAAAATACTGATTTTAACTTGTAAACAACAGAAAAAAAATGCTTAGTCTTAACCACTTCCCGACCACCTGCCGCCTTTTTACTGCAGCAGAGTGGCTCTCCTGCGCAAACCGACGTAGGTCTACGTCGGTCGCGCGTGAAGCTGGTGGGTAAGCGCACGCCGGCGCGCTCCTGCCCCCACTCGGCAAGCGGGGAAGCCGATGCATGTGTCAGGTGGCTCCAATTGCCGCCTGATACCCGCGATCGCTCCCCACTGAGAGAGAAGGACGGTCAGCTGTTGTAAACACAGCTGACCGTTCTTCTCCCTGGAATGATCACAGAGCGCCTGTGATCCTTCTATATAGGAACACATGTCTCTATGGTCATTTTACAAGCCACTCCCCCCCACAGTTAGAATCACTCCCCTAGGCTCACATTTAACTCTTTGATCACCAGCAAGGTTAACCCCTTCCCTGCCAGTGTAATTATTATATAGATCCCTCTGATTCCTCCTGTATTGAATTGTACTGTAACTGTATTGTGTTCCCCACACTGTAAAGCGCTGTGCAAACTGTTGGCGCTATATAAATCCTGTATAATAATAATAATTACAGTAACAGTTCATATTTACAGCACTGATTACTGTAGTAATGTCACTGGTACCCCCAAAAGTGTCAAAAATGTCAGTTAGGGGTCCGATCTGTCCGTCGCAATGTCGCAGTCCCGCAAAAAAACACACATTGCTGCCATTACTAGTAAAAAAAAACAATAAAAATGACTTAAATCTTTCCCGTGGTTAGTAGACGCAATAACTTTTGCGCAAACCAATGTAAACATCCCTTGTGACACCAATATGCAGTGACAGGTACTCTTTATGGAGGGATCGAGGGTCTAAAAGACCCTAGACCCCTCCACTACACTTTCATGAATGCAAAACACAGAAAACTGCATTTTTGCATACAGCCGTTTTTTTAACCACTTAAGCCCCGGAAGATTTTACCCCCATTCCGACCAGGGGGTATTTTGCGATTCGGCACTGCGTGACTTTAACGGAGAATTGCGCGGTCATGCGACGCTGTACCTAAACGAATTTGGCGTCCTTTTTTTCCCACAAACAGAGCTTTCTTTTGGCGGTATTTGATCACCTGTGCGATTTTTTGATCACGCGCTATAAACAAAAAAAGAGCGTCCATTTTGCAAAAATAGCAATATTTTTCCCTTTTTTTTATATGAAATTCCCCCCAAAAAAAATGTAAAAATCAAAATTTTTTAAAATTTTCGGCCAATTTGTTTTATGCTACCTATGTTTGGTAAAAAAAAATCGCAAAAAGCGTATTTTGATTGGTTTGCGCAAAAGTTATTGCGTTTACTAACTAAGGGAAAGATTTTTGTCATTTTTGTTGTTTTTTTTTTTAACGCGTAATGGCGGCGATCTGCGATTTTTTTTGCGGTACTGCGACATTGCGGCGGACAGATCGGACCCTTGACTGACATTTTTGACACTTTTGGGGTTACCAGTGACATTTCTACAGTAATCAGTGCTATACATATGCACTGTTACTGTAAAAATACACTGGTAGTGAAGGGGTTAACTTTATTTGAGAGGGAGGGGCTGTGTGTGTCCCTAGGGGCGTGATTCTAACTGTGATTGGCTGGGGCTTCAGCTGTATGCAGAGTGATCAACGGATCTACATAGTAGATCCAGATGATCAGCTCTCATACAGCGAGGAGAATGACAGGCAGCTTGTTTACACAAGCTGCCTGACTTTCTCCCTCTCCCCCGCCGATCGCAGAGTGGCCGGCGGACATCGGGTCCGCCGGTCTCACGCGCGGGGGGGTCCGTGACCACTCGGGAGCGGGAGCGCGCCTCCGGGGGCGCGCGCTCGCTCCCTAGACCCTCACAAGCTAGTGACGTAGACCTACGTCACTTTGCCTGTGAGGGGCTGACCGCCGACGTAGATAGTCGTGCGGCGGTCGGCAAGTGGTTAAATCTGCCGCCTTTTGCAGCAGAGTAACCCGGAAGTGACGTCATGGACGCCGCCTCCGGGTTACGTCATCGGAGACCTGATCGAAGCCGCGTCCGGCTTAGATCGGGACTCCATCCAGCCGGCGGACGCGCCGGCTGGGTGCTCGGGTCTCCCGGTGGGATGGGAGGCCTGGGCAAAGTCACGGAAGGCGGCAGGAAGGGGGGGACGTCCCCTCCCGCTCACCCGGGTAACGATCGAGTGGCTCCCGA
The DNA here is from genome assembly GCF_965119305.1 of Pelophylax lessonae. Lineage (NCBI taxonomy): Eukaryota > Metazoa > Chordata > Amphibia > Anura > Ranidae > Pelophylax > Pelophylax lessonae. The sequence continues at coordinate 530,430,961 of NC_138772.1, read as the reverse complement.
GCCGCATTGGTCCTTACCGACGGAAAGCCGACCGTCGGCTCTAAACCACAGTACCGGAATGGTGCCTCTAGCTAGAGGCATCACCCCGGTATAACACCCCAAAGTTTGCCGACGTAGCCTTACGTTACTTTGCGGTAAGTGGTTAAAGTGGTTAAAGGGGTTTGGTATAGGAGGGGGTTTTCACTTAAAGACTGCCTAACGTACATTTATGTGGGCAGTTTCAAGTGGTATACCGGGATGATGTCTGCAGTACTTTTTTTTGCTAAAGCCATCCTAGCAGCCAAATAGCCACTTTATTGCTTTTATAGGAGGCGGATGGGTCTCGACCCCCCCCATGCCAGTGCCTCTCTGGGCTCTACTGCCCTAAAATGAAACCGGCGGTTTGAGAGCCGATCGAAGACCGGAAGGTCTCCGATCAGTCCTCTGGTATGGTATTGTGTCACTTCCGGGTTCCCCGGATGTAAACAGCACCATTTTTAAATTGTGAAAGCATATGATCACATTGATCAAGGTGTGATCAGATTCTTTTAAGGTCAGAGGAGAAATCTGGCGTCTAATAGACCCCAAATCTCACCATAAAGAGTACCTGTGTCACTGCCCTATTGCTGTCACAAAGGATGTTTACATTCCTTGTGACAGCAATAAAAGTGATAAAAAAAATGTGTAAAAATGAAAACAATAAAATAAAATCTAAAATAAAAAAAATGTAAAGCACCTAATTTCCCTGTGCTCGCACGCAAAGATGAACAGACGTGTTGGTCCCACACGCATATGTAAACTACGATCGCCAGCCCGATGTGTCATCGCGGAAGGTCAGGGCGAGAGCAATCATTTTAGCGCCAGACCTCCCGTGTAACTCCAAACTGATAACTTGTAAAGACTTTTAAAGTGTTTCCTTCTGAGATTTTTAGGTACCATAATTTGGCACCATTCCACGGGCAGATGCAATTTTAAAGCATGACATGTTTGGTATCTAATTACTCGGTATAACATTGTCTTTTATATTGTACTTTAGTATACAATTGGGTATTATATTGTGTTTTTGTGCATTTAAATTCATTAAAGTGTGTATTTTCCAAAAAAATTGTGTTTGAAATTTGTGACATAGAAATATGCAACACCCACCATTCAATTCTCTAGGCCTGGGCCTCTGCTTAAAAAAAAAAATGTAATGTTTGGGGTAGTTTTTTAGCAAAAAGTTGATGTTTTTTACATATAGGAGAGGAATGTCAGAATTGGCCCAGACTGGAAGTGGTTAAAAAGAGTTTGGCATAGGAGGGGTTTCTCTGTAGGTTAAAGTAAATAGGAATCAAAGGACACTTAGAAGATTGGTGGGTCGGGCCGGAGCACGTGAGGCTTCAGGGGATAAGGGTCCAAGGAAGCCTTCAATTGGAAGAAAGCTGGCATCAGTAAAAAATCCTATCCTCTCTTCCTTTGTTCTGGTTAATGATTTTGCATCCTGTTGGGGATAGTTACAGGTTTGGTGTGGATATATCATAGCAGCTGGCAGGGTATATGGTCATTGAAGGTAGTCATTATGGCCAAAATGTACATTGGTAGAGACCAGTCTTACGTATGGCTCCCCTTATTTTGCATGGTTCAGTAACAGTGAACTGTGGGCGTTCATGGTTGTATCTGCGATTATTAGTGTTATTTTCTCTGAGTCAGTACTTTTGCAACTAGAGGCCTTTTCGGTTTTACGCAGGTACACTGTTAACAGCTTTCATACTGGGGAAATTCAGGAATTTCTCTCCTACATGTAAAAATCATCATTTTTTTTGCTAGAAAACTACTCAGAACCCCCAAACATTATGTATATATATATATATATTAGCAGAGACCCTAGGGAATAAAATGGCGGTCATTGCAATTTTTTATGTCACACGAAAGTCTCTATAGGCTACGCTTTAAAATTAATTACAGGTTACCGGTTTAGCGTTACAGAGGAAGTCTTGGGTTAGAATTATTGCTCTCGCTTTAACGTTTGCGGTGATACCTTACATGTGTGGTTTGAATGTTGTTTACATATGCGGATGTGACCTATGTATGCGTTCACTTCTGCGTGTGAGCACAAGAGGACAGGGGTGCTTTATTTTATTTTTATTTTTTTTTATTCAAACTTTTTTATTTTTACACTTTCTCTTTTCATTTTTTGATCACTTTTATTCCTATTACAAGGAATGTAAACATCTCTTGTAATAGGAATAGGGCATGACAGGACCTCTTTATAGAGGACCACATCTCTCCTCTAGGCTGGAAAGCCTGAGATAAAAAAAAAAACAACAATCTCAGGCTTTTTAGCCAAACACATGGCAATGTTTACAACTGCCGGGCCGGACATAACGTCATGCCCTGCCTCCAAGAGAAATAGAAATGACCAAGGACCAGCTCTATGTTAACCTTCGCCGCCAGCGGATTCCTTCTCCAGCTTGCCGATCGCACGGGCCGCCGGTAGAAGCACCAGAGGGTGGCGGGAGGGGGGTGGTCCCCTCCCGTCGCCTGTAAAAACAATCAAGCAGCTGAACTGCCTCAATGATTGTTTTTATGGTGAAGGGAATCGCTGGCAGAAAAAAGATATCTGAATGATTCCTGCAGCTGCACCCATCATTCAGATATCTCCACTGAAAGCCCAGGACATCATATGACGTTCAGCCGTATGGAATGTAGAGATGCCTACAAAGAATCCTTTTATACTGTAAGGAATTTAATATTTTATTTCTACAACTTTTTAATAAAGGGCTTCTATGGTCATTAAACATCAATTTGTGTTGTGTGTGTGTGTGTAGCGCACCCCCTTAAGGGCCTGGACTGGATTCCCCCACTCCCCCACTCCCACACAGCCAGGAAGACCAGATTTTTACGGGCACTCCAGAGTAAGAGAACAGTCCTTGACTTTGTTTTTGTTATTTATTGAGAGTTAATACCTTGTACAAGGATGGAAGGTTATGGGATGTCCACTCCAGCAAAACTTCAACTTCAGGGACATTCTTCCTATATAAAGTCTCTATATACAACTCACTTTCTTGTTCCAGCTATGTCATTCTAGGAGGATTTACCAGTCTCTCCAGCAATGGCTCATTACAGGCAGGGAATTCTCAGCCCCTATTAGTGCAGAGCAGTGGAGTGACACAGCTTGTACTTTCACATCAATTCCTCCCTGTGGTCACTGGTCCCAGCACAACCTTTTCAGGCACTGCCTACCCAACTGTCTGCAGCTGCCCCTTTCACTAGCTCTCCAGGCTAACTTCTCCACACCAGTCTTCCAGACTGACTCTTTCCAACCCACCCGGCTGACTTTCAGGAGATCTCCCAGGGAAGGTTGAAGACTTAAGCACAGAAAATTCCAAAGATAGAGACCGCACTCAAGGTGTTTAAGATGAAAAAAATCAAACTCCTTTATTCTTCATAGATGAAGCAGACAGATAGTACAGTGCACAAACAGACGTGTCGGGTTGACGCGTTTCATGATGTAAATCGCTTACTCATAAATGTGGTTATGAGTAAGTGATTTACATTGTGAAACGCGTCAACCCGACACGTCTGTTTGTGCACTGTACTATCTGTCTGCTTCATCTATGAAGAATAAAGGAGTTTGATTGTTTTCATCTTAAACACCTTGAGTGCGGTCTCTATCTTTGGAATTTTCTGTGCTTGGACGGCGGATCCGACCTGCACCAGGCTTTTGAACTTGCACCTGAGTGGCTTTACCTTTTCGTTTGTTCCTCATCTCCGTGAAGACTTAAGCACACCAGCACACCGCTGTCTTCAGGGAGAACTGGCTACATATGGCAGTCTCCCCCCTTAGAAGTCCCCAGTAGTGCTGACCCACTCACACTATCCTCTCTCATGCTCCCGTGCCTCCAGGAAGGGCTTCCTCCATGTGTTGTGGCAGGATCCTTCCAGAACCTGAGCCCCATCCCAAGGTAACCCTTCCCCCAGACTAGGGGGTTCCACAGAGCGCCACTGAAAGCCTCCTCTGCATTATACCATTTCTCCATCTTCCACCCGACTACCCCTGCTGGCATGGCCTATGCCTATTTATGAGGTAAGCTCTGCCCCCTGCCAACCCACTACCAGGGATTGGCCGAGGTCTCATAAATATTCCAGGCAGCTCCTCCTGCCCACTTGCCTGCAGGGGAACTGTCAGGATGAGTCATCCATCCTTGACTCATGGAACCTTGACCCTGATTCAACAGCTCAGGCTTAGCCCTAAGCCAGGGATCTCCAAACTACAGCCCTCCAGCTGTTGTAAAACTGCACGTCCCATGAGGTGTTGTAAAACTCTGACATTCACAGACATAGCTAGGCATGACAACTGGAGGGCCATCGTTTGGAGACCCCTGTCCTAAGCTAACTAAATTTACTTACACTAACAACCTACACTACTTCTAGCACACACTAGACGGTGCTACATGTGGCTACGTATGTATGGATAAATGATAGTGTGGTAATCAAGCAGTATTGGAGACAGATCACTTTTATTACCCTACTCATTAGAAAAGCAGATGTTCAGACTTGAGAGCCCAGGGCATCTGACCTATTGGGGATCTCACCAACAAAGTCCCAAAGAGAAGAAAACTGTCAGGTGGTTTAAAGCTCCAGCATCCACCACGGAGTAAAATATTAGTTTTGAGTCGGCTAGTCCTTCTATGTCCCACAGCTTCTACAGCAGGGGTGGGCAAATGCAGCCCTCTATCTTTTGTGGACTTCATGTCCCATGAGACATTGCAAAACTGAAAAATAGGAGCATGGCTCCCACAGGTAGAGGCATGATAGGACTTGTAGTTTGGCAACAGCTGGAGGGCCGCAGTTGCCTACCCCTGTTCTACAGACAAACAAAATTTCACAATGTCTTCTGCAACACATGCTCTCTTTGGCATGACTCTTTCTTTTGTCTCCCAGCTGTACTGACGTGTGTATTAAAATAACACCTAATGAAATAAAGTAAATATGAATAAATCTCAGAACAAAGTGGTGACCTCTTCTGAACACTAAGTAAACTTTACACGAGGCTGAGCCAAGCACTCCATTAGTCTTCAGGCATGGCTGCAAATTTGCTATAGAGTAGATGTGCCCTCTATTAAAACACAATATATTATTATAATATCCTAGAAGTATTTGATAAATCAGCTTTGTATTAGACCCATAGGAAATGTCTGTGTTTATGTAGCACCCTCCTAGGTAGGTGCTAGGAAAGAGTATATTGTGGCCCTGTCTGCTTATCAGGGGGACCTGATCATTCAGCTAGGCTGTCATGTGCTTCCAGGTGTGTCTGTTGAGCTTGGGGAGTCTCCCCACTGTATCCAATGAGGGAACTTGCTGGACAGTGGAGGAAACCTGACCAATAGCACACCAGGGCTTATATTAGTCTCAGTGGGCGAAACCTGCCGCAATGCACCCTGGGATGGGGTATAAGTCTGAGGGGAGCAAATGACAGAGCGTCTTTGGCGGAAAGCAGAGTCCCAGGAGGAGGGTGACGGCTGTCTCTCCTCCTGTCAGAGCTAGTGAGGGTGTCCTGGGCAGTCGGCCTAGAGGACGAAGGTTGAGCTGAGCTGCAGAGAGGGATCCAGAGTGCTGTGGACCGAGTGGATCTGCTGGGCAGAAGTTTCCAGGAAAAACAGTATTGTGAGTACTCAAAACTACCCAGGGGTCTGCCTAGGAGAGGGGACCACTCCAGAAGGTCAGAGGGATCCAGGAGCCAACTAACCAGTAGAGAAAGACTTAGAAAAGGGGGTGCCAGTGTCTAAGCCCTGAAGATAAGTGAGTGAAAAGGGGCGCCGGTGTGGGTCCTGCAGTGTTCAGCAGCGCAGCGGTATACAAGTGGCTACCTCAGCAAGGAGTGCTTAAGGGAGCTCAAAGAGGACTTCTTTATGCAGGAAAGCAGTCCAAAGTCAGTTTGGAGTAAACAGGCAGCAAGCCAGCGTTAACCAGCATCAACCGACATCTAGCCAAGTCAAGTCAGCGCCACTCTGCATTTTTCAGTTGTCCCTAGCAATTTGTGCATAGTTGAGCCAAAGGAGTATCCCACTCATCCCTTCTCCCATCCAAGTTCTCAATAAATACAAAAACCCAAAGATACTGGACTGGTCATTGTCTCAGTGCTCACACTTGGAGAACATGCTTAAATGTGCTGTTGTTGCTAGCGGTAACCCAGGCGGACCCATACCCAGCAAAATGGCTGGGAATCCTGCTACATTTATTTACAGTAAGTAGATTTAAACATGCTTAGGACAAACATAAATCTATACTCAGACAAAAAAAAAAGTAAAAAATAAAAATAATAAATAAATAAATAAAACATTTTATAAATTTAAAGGCAGACAAGATGGACTGCTTGGTCTTTTTTTCTGCCGTGACTTTTCTGCGTTTGATTCTTCAACCCTTAATGCTTTTGTTTCAGTGATCTACTTATCACCAAGCAAGTTCCAGAACTGCAAAGTAAGGTAAAGCAAGCCAGCACACAGGACTCTATCAGAGAGATACTATTCATCTAAAGTGTAACCCAAAATCAATTTTCAGTATGTAGGTGGGGTGCAACGTGGTTCCCTGACAATAATTCCACACACTCAGGTGCAATGTAAAACTTGTATTGAAAGAACATAGCAACAGTTCACAACAAACCCAAGGCTGTCCAACTGGGTGTACTCCAGTAATGTGAAGAGAGTGGGTTTCAGCCAAATTGACAGCACCTGTAAAGAGATCAGAGTGCGGCTTGGCCTTCTCGTGCCCAAGTGGAAAAATGTCCACGGAGTTGCGACCCTACACTTTCCCTCCTCGTCGGGAACCTTTTCCTTACAGCTAGTACCATCCTTAACTGGTAGGAAACCTGTACCTATTATACCAACTCGCAAAATGTGTGCCAAACCTGGGAGCCAAGGCCTTAAACAGGCTCTGCCTGATCCAGGATGGCTGCTACCGATATTGTATCAGTGCCGAAATTAAAGGGTAAGTCCACTTTCGTGGGGAAAAAAATAGCAAATAAAGAAAAAACAATATAGCGTATACAATTGCGACACAAATCAATTTGTAATTGAATGTTATTAAAAATGACCTTTCCTTTTCAATCTGCAGCTGTTTTAATTTTCTGAAAATGCAATGCAATATGGCCGCCTGGAGCTGTTCTGTACACAGAATGTGTACTGACCACACCTCCAGAAACATAATTTCCTGCTTGTGGGATTGGCTCACCAATTTTCTCAGAAGTCTGCCTAAGGTACAAGTCAGATTTCTGGCATCCCCTGCAACAAAAATGTCATTTTTGGTGAGATCCTCCCAATAGGAACACTTCTAAAGGGATGCAGGCCCAGCAGATTTCCTCATTAGAGCCCTGCAACTGCACAGCTGATAGATAATTATGAAACCACTCCCATTAGACCCACTCAGCACAGAGGAACAAACAATGATTTCTTCAGAATAATAAAAGGTAGAAATCTACAACAAAGTTTGTTATAATCCTTGTAATGTACAGAGATCACCCAGAGGGGAATGATTTTTTCTCAACAAAAGTGAAGTTACGCTTTTAGCATTTGCACGAGTATTGGTACTCATGCAAATGCTCTGATACCTTAAACCGATACTTTCAGACTTGGTTCTTTCATCTGTCAGAGGGATTCCCCCACTGACAGCTGAAATGTAAAAAGAAAAAAAGCCGGCAATTATCGGTTTTTAAGGAGTGGGGCCGCCCTGTCCTTATTAAATGATGACTCTGATGATGATAAAGCTGTCAGTGGGATTCCCCAGTTGACAGCTGAAACGTAAACGAAGTCCTGGCAATTGGAGCTGTCAAAAAAAAAAAAAGCAACCGGGCAATGTTTATCAACAACATTGCTCAGCCGCTGCAGCAGAGTGTCACGTACCTGATAGGAGACTGAATTGATGAGGTCAGCCTCTCTTATATCTTCCACCCTGACCCCACTGAGGATGAGACAGAGGTTGACGAGGGACACAGGGAATGCGACTCCAAGGAGGCTGTGGAACCAGAGGAGCAGGAACAGCAGTAGTGTGCAGAGGACTAGTCCAGACTAAAGGGGCACTCCACTTATACTGATGGTTCAGGATAGGCAGGACTCTGGAGGCTGGAACATACAGCGGTCTACAGAGCTGGTGCAGCAGACAGCCAGGCAAGCACTAGTAGTACCAGAAGCCAGGATCAGAGGCAGAAGCAGAGTCTTAGGAATAGCCGGGGTCATCAACAGATGGGCAGCAAGGTACCAAGTCATGAGCAGAGCCGGAGTTGGGAACGGAGTAGAGTCAAGGGTAAACGACAAGACAGAAGCAGAATCCAGTATCAGGTCAAGAACACGCCAAGTCAGTAACAAGGAGAACATGCAGGATCAATCAGGACACAGGGCACAGTGGAAAATCAGTCAGCAAAGGATATTGGAATGAGCTTTGTTTAAATTGCCCATCTGGCACCAACAGGGAATATGCCCGCGCGTGTGCGCATGCGCGTTCCAGATCGCGAATGCCATTCTTCGAGAAATACCATGCGCACGCGTAAATCTGTGCGCCAGATGTCTCACAGGAATTCCCTGACAGAGAGATAAAAAAAAACATTGTTTCTTTTTGTCTATCTTTCTGTTTATTTGTTTACAGATAAAAGAGATGAACTTCGGTCTGCAGATGAAGTCAGTTTCAGTGCCGGTTCACACTAAGGCGACCTGGTCACCTCACAGGTCGCCGCAGGTCGCCTCCCATAGGGAAGCTGCGGACCCGTTCTAATAGGAGCGACACAAGTCGCTCCAACCTAGAAAAAGGGTCCGGAGCTTCATTGGGGCGACCCGGAGGCGACCGCCATAGACTTCAATGTTATGAAGTCCGTGGCGGCCGCTCCGAGGTCGCGGCGCGGTGCGAAGTAGCGTCGCTGCAGTGTGAACCGGCGCTAAAGCAACCTGTCAAATAAAAAAAAAAAATATTTTTGTTTTTGTTTTTTTTATGAAATTGTTCGTCTGTTTAACCCCTTATTAGCCCTTAATTTACTCTAATTTAACTCCTTATTCTCCTTCTCCATGTAATTATTTTTTTTTTTGTTCACTTCTATTTTATAAACTATAATTAATTAAAACTTTTTTTTTTTTTGTTTGCTTTGTTGGTTTATATTTTTACACCTTAAACATAAATTGACACATTTCAGAATGAAAAAAGTCCAAAATTGAAAAAAAAAAAATGTTAATTTTTAAATAACTTTTCCATGTCTTGTACCACTGCTGACAGCTGAAGTGTAATCAAAAAACATTTCGGTAGGTATCGGTAATTGGTATCAGCGAGTACTAAAAAAAAAAAAATATTGGTACTTGTACAAAAAATGGTATTGGTGCATCCCTAGCTGCTAGAGTCACATGGGATGAGAGCATCCAATAGGATAGCTTCCCCAATGACCCAGGAAGCCATAAAGGAACCTTGTTCCTCTTGACTTCTTCTCCAAAAACAATGCTGCTGCAGAATAGCACCTCTGGCAGTGGAGAAAGTACACTGCACCTGCCTACAAGTATGCTTGGCATCATGCCCTCTGTATACAGTTTTCTTAAAGCTGAAGTCCAGGAATTATTTTTTTGAAAACTTACATTGGTCCAGCTTGGCTTAATATAAGTATCGATATTTGGCGCGGGGACACATTGGATGCCTTCAGCTGCCATTGTGCTCTTGCTGGGTGTTCATTGTGCCTTTAAATGGGTTCCCTCCAGGCAAACCTGCCCTTAATTTATCCACTGATATATACTGTATGCTACAACTTGGAGACTCTCAAAACTATAGAGTTAGGACCGTAGTACACAGAGGAGCCTTGGTGAGGCACTGCGGCTTCCACACATATTTGCAAATGTATGCAACTAAACCCTCAGTTTTAATGCAAATTATTAGACAGGATCAGTTTGTGTTGTTTTTTTTGCAGATTAGCTGGTAAGTGTGCTGGGAAATTTACTGTTGTTTCTTACATAAAGGGGGACCCCTGATTCAATGGGAGACTCTGATGTAAATGAGGAGCTCTGATGTGATGGGGGCACCTCTGATGTGAAGGAGGACCTTTGATGTAAAGGAGGAAATCTGTAGTAATGGGGGCACCTCTGATGTGAAGGAGGACATCTGATGTGAAGAAGGAGCTCTGATGTGATGGGGGCACCTCTGATGTGAAGGAGGTCCTCTGATGTAAAGGAGGAAATCTGATGTAATGGGGGCACCTCTGATGTGAAGGAGGACATCTGATGTGAAGAAGGAGCTTTGATGTGATGGGTGCACCTCTGATGTGAAGGAGGACGTTTGATGTAAATGAGGAGCTCTGATGTGATTGGGGTACCTCTGAAGTGATGGGAACTCTGATGTGAAGGCAGAGCTCTAATGTGATGGGGGCACCTCTGATGTGAAGGAGGACATCTGATGTGAAGGAGGTTTTCTCATCTGATGGAGGCACCTCTGATGTGTAGAATGATGTCTGATGTGAAGAAGAAGCTCTGATGTGATGGGGGCACCTTTTATGTGAAGAAGGGTGTTTGATGTGAAGGAGTATCTCTGATGTGATGGGGGAACCTCTGATGTGAAGGAGTAGCTCTGATGTGATGGGGGACCTCTGATGTGAAGGAGGAGCTCTGATGTAATGGGGAACCTCTGATGTGAAGGAGGAGCTCTGATGTAATGGGGAACCTCTGATGTGAAGGAGGACGTCTGATGTGAAGGAGGAGCTCCTGATGTGATGGGGCCACCTCTAATGTGAAGAAGGATGTCTGATGTGAAGGAAGAGCTCTGATGTGATGGGGGAACCTTTGATGTGAATGAGGACATCTGATGTGAAGGAGGAGCTCTGATGTGTTAGGGGCACCTCTGAAGTGAAGGTGGACTTCTGATGTGAAGGAGGAGCTCTGATGAGATGGGGGAACCTCTGAAGTGAAGGAGGAAGTCTGATGTGAAGGAGGAGCTCTGATGTGTTGGGGACACCTCTGATGTGAAGGTGGACGTCTGATGTGAAGGAGGAGCTCTGATATAATGGGAGAACTTTTGATGTGAAGAAGGACCTCTGATGTGAAGGAGGTCCTCTGAAGTAAAGGAGGAAATCTGATGTAATGGGGGCACCTCTGATGTGAAGGAGGACATCTGATGTGAAGAAGGAGCTTTGATGTGATGGGGGCACCTCTGATGTGAAGGAGGATGTTTGATGTAAATGAGGAGCTCTGATGTGATTGGGGTACCTCTGATGTGATGGGAACTCTGATGTGAAGAAGAAGCTCTGATGTGATGGGGGCACCTTTTATGTGAAGAAAGACGTTTGATGCGAAGGAGTATCTCTAATGTGATGGGGGAACCTCTGATGTGAAGGAGTAGCTCTGATGTGATGGGGAACCTCTGATATGAAGGAGGAGCTCTGATGTGATGGGGAACCTCTGATGTGAAGGAGGAGCTCTGATGTAATGGGGAACCTCTAATGTGAAGGAGGAGCTCCTGATGTGATGGGGCCACCTCTAATGTGAAGAAGGATGTTTGATGTGAAGGAGGAGCTCTGATGTGATGGGGGAACCTTTGATGTGAATGAGGACATCTGATGTGAAGGAGGAGCTCTGATGTGTTAGGGGCACCTCTGAAGTGAAGGTGGACTTCTGATTTGAAGGAGCTCTGATGAGATGGGGGAACCTCTGATGTGAAGGAGGAAGTCTGAAGTGAAGGAGGAGCTCTTATGTGTTGGGGACACCTCTGATGTGAAGGTGGACGTCTGATGTGAAGGAGGAGCTCTGATATAATGGGAGAACTTTTGATGTGAAGAAGGACGTCTGATGTGAAGGAGTAGCTCTGATGTGATGGGGGAACCTCTGATGTAAAGGAGTAGCTCTGATGTGTTGGGGGAACCTCTGATGTGAAGAAGGACATTTTATGTGAAGGAGTAGCTCTGATGAGATGGGGGAATCTCTGATGTGAAGGAGGATGTCTGATGTGATAGGGGAACCTTTGATGTGAAGGAGGATGTTTGATGTGAAGGAGTAGCTATGATGTGATGGGGGAATCTCTGATGTGAAGGAGGATGTCTGATGTGATGGGGGAACCTTGGATGTGAAGGAGTAGTTATGATGTGATGGGGGAACCTCTGATGTGAAGGAGGACATCTGATGTGAACTGACTATCATCAGTATGGTTGTATGCTTTGTCCCAGGCACAGGTTTATCATTCATAAGTAACATTAGGTTTTTTACATTTTAGACTGGGGTGCCTCAAGATTTTGTATTCTTTTAAAAAGTGGAACAACTGATAAAGGGTTGAGAACCGCTGATCTATAGTAGGAGCATCTACGTAGGTAGATTACTCTCTATAAATACTAATTTCCTTTTTGTTAAATTCATCGGTGTCTTGTGTGTTTATATGTTCATCTTTACCATTATGAATATAAATAGCTCCATAACAGGGGAAATGTTCATAACTGTCCAAGGACACGTATTATTATAGCCTAATGGAGGTCCATTGACGAGATAAAAGCATTTCCACGCATGCAAATGTGTACGCAAAAGTCAATAATCATGTAAATATGCCGTTCTTCCGAAGAATTCATGTGCTGGTTTATACCAAGGTCTTGGAAATTATATTCAATCCAGAAGGCATTCCTGTGTCTTACATTTGCTTCGACTTTAACACCCTTTAACGTGCCTATTGCTTCAACATGCTTTTTGTTACTTTTGTGATGCTTTTTTTAGGTATTAACTATTGATCGACCGATATCGGTTTTTCGTTGCCGATACCGATATTTTGCCGATCGCATATCGGCCGATATTTTTGCACATTTAATATTTTGCAAAATAAACACAAATTTTGACACAAATCTGTTACTGAACATGTAAATCTTAACATTTATTTAAGGGCTTGTTCTGTTGACACCTTAAGTGCATAAACTGATAGGAAAACTTAAATTGCAGGGACATTTGTTGGCATTTAACATCATCTGATTGTACATTAATGCCTAATAAAGTGCTGCAGTAGTGGACTCACTCACTGCAATAAATTCACTACTGCAGTGCAGTCAGTGCAAAACTGCTAGAAAAAAAGCTAGGCAACACAACAGCTACACAGTGGATTGGGCTGGAGTCAGTGGACAACCTCTGCAGTATGGCACTCACTGAAACTACTGCAGTCAGTGCAAAACTGTTAGAAAAAAAGCTAGGCAACAACAGCTACACATATACAGTGGATTGGACTGGAGTCAGCGGACTACCTCTGCAGTATGGCACTCACTGCAACTACTACAGTCAGTGCAAAACTGCTAGAAAAAAGCTAGGCAACTACAGCTACACATAGTCACAGTGAATTGGACTGGAGTCAATGGAGGACTACCTCTGCAGTGTTGCATTCACTGCAACTACTACAGTCAGTGCAAAACTGCTAGAAAAAAATCTAGGCAACAGCTACACATACACAGTGGATTGGACTGGAGACAGTGGAGGACTACCTCTGCAGCATAGCACTCAATGCAACTACTGCAGTCAGTGCAAAACTGCTAGAAAAAAAATCTAGGCAACAGCTACACATAGTCACAGTGGATTGGACTGGAGTCAGTGGAGGACTACCTCTGTAGTATGGCACTCACTGCAACTACTGTAGTCAGTGCAAAACTGCTAGAAAAAAAGCTAGGCAACAGCTAGCTAGTGCTACACAGTGGATTTGGACTGGAGTCAGTGGACTACCGCTGCAGTAGGGCACTCACTCACTGCAATAGTTTTAAATCACTACTGCCCTACTGCAATCCACTGTCTAGCTTTTTTTCTAGCAGTCAGTGCAAAACTGCTAGGAATAATAGCTAGACAAAATCTAGACAGTGGATTCATTGGAGTGGACTCAGTGGACTGGTGGACATGCAAGCACAACATTTTTATTCTCCTCATGCTTCTCAAACCGTTTGGCGAGGCTGTCCCTCATGGCCTGCCTACATGCTTTAATGCCACGTGTGCTGGGTCCTTCATTCTGTTGAAGAAGCATCTTCAGGACTCTCACACATGGGATCACAGAGGAGACAGATGAGTCGTAATGACTCACCTCCAGTGTCACTTCCTCAATGGGTACGAGCGTCTCAATGATGTTGGCTACTATGTCCCATTGATCTGCAGTAGGACAAGAATGTCCCCCAAGTCCATATTCACCAGAATATATAGTGAGAGCTCGCTTCTGCTCCAGCATCCTTTGCAGCATGTGTAGCGTTGAGTTCCATCGTGTTGGAACAGCCTGTATCAGGTTGTTTTTGGGTAGGCCAATGTCTTCCTGAATGCAGCTCAGTTGCTGCTTGGCAAGAACAGAATGGTGGAAATGGCCTACGCACTTCTTCAGCATGGTAATAATGTCCAGCAAAGCTTTCTGGTTTGACAGACCATCATTTACCACCAGTTGGAGGGTGTGTGCCATGCAACTGAGGTCTAACACTTTAGCAAGTCTCATACCTTTAACCATGTTCGCTCCACTGTCTCGCAGCACACGCATTACTCGGTCTTTGCTGATTCCCCATTCTTCTAGCATCCTAGAAACATTTCTCTAATGTACAGTACTCCCCAGTGTGGGATCCTTGCATCACTTTTGTATTCAACACCAAATGCCTTCTTGTCCATCTGCTGAAGTGGCATGTAAAGACTCATTAGTGATTCTGTTTGTCCTGACCAGCAATCAGTCGTGAATGAGAGTGAGTTGCCAGCATTCTCTGGTTGCAGCATAGTCTTTACTTTGTCAACGACCTTTTGGTGAATCTTTTGCAGCATTTCAGTTTGATAAAATTTGTCACTCTTCAATGTGTACCTTGGCTCAAGCATGGACACCAACCGCTTAAATCCAGAGTCAGACACTATTGTAAATGGCTGGTTATCAGTGACCATCATCTCTGTGATTACTCTGTTCAGCATTTGGGATCTTCCATCAGATCTTAGCCACCTGTTTTTTTTTCTGAAACATATCTGTTATTGTTGCCTGGGATAGTGATGTTTCACCTTGTAAATTCATTTTGTTTTTTCTGTCCTGCATTATTATTTCAAAGAATGTATTTTATTGTATATATGAAGTATGGACTGCCTTTACACGCACAACTTTAATGGCATTCCAGTCTTAGTCCGTAGGGTTCAATATTGAGTTGGCCCATCCTTTCCAGCTATAACAGCTTCAACTCTTCTGGGAAGACTGTCCACAAGGTTTAGGACTGTGCCTATGCGAATGTTTTACCATTCTTACAGAAGCGCATTTTTGAGGTCAGGCACTGATGTTGGACAAGAAGGCCTGGCTCGCAGTCTGCGCTCCAATTCATCCCAAAGGTGTTCTAATGGGTTGAGTTCAGGACTCTGTGCAGGCCAGTCAAGTTCCTCCACCCCAAACTCGCTCATCACCAGTGGCAGCCCATCCATAAGGGGCGCAGGGGCCCCCCTAATCCATGCACCCGGCCTCTAATCTACATGCAGAGCGCTGGACACATGGATTTCTTTTAAGAAGCACATGATTAGAGCCGGAGGTTCTAACTCCTGATTGGCCTGGGGGGAGAAGCGACCGCCGAAACTCGGGAGGAGACGCAGGTGGAAAAGCCACCACCTGCATGGGGTAAGTGCAGGGGCTTGTGGGGAGCCTGATGGGCAATTGATTGAGCGATGGGAAGGGCATGTGGTTGGCTGGCTGGGGGGGCCGTGGGTCGCCCACCCCCCCAAGAAAATTGAGCACCAGCCTCCACTGCTCATCTCTGTCTTTGTGGACCTTGCTTTGGTTACTAGTCAAAATCATTTGGTGGAGGGGGGATTTTGGTGTGGGGGTTGTTTTTTAGGGGTTGGGCTTGGCCCCCTTAGTTCTAGTGAAGGGAACTCTTAAGGCAGCAACATACCAAGACCTTTTGGGTAATTTGATGCTCCCAACTTTGTGTTAACAGTTTGGGGATGGCCCCTTCCTGTTCCAACATGACTGCACACCAGTGCACAAAGAAAGGTCCATAAAGACATGGATGAGCGAGTTTGGGGTGGAGGAACTTGACTGGCCTGCACAAAGTCCTGATCTCAACCTCATAGAACACCTTTGGGATGAATTAGAGTGCATCATCATCATCTACTGTGCTGCCCCCCACTGTGCTCCCTTCCCTCTTCTGCAAGCTGCTGCAGAGGATGTGTCACAATAGAGAATCAGGAAGGGTCGGTAAATATGTAATTTACCAGCTCCTTCATTTTCTGAATGGACAGAGTCATAGTCAGTGACATTGTAAAAAAAAAAAAAATAAAATGATAACAAATAATACAAATAAAATACCAAAAAATAAAAACTACTGACACCAGTGGGTGAACTTCCAGGATTGCAAAGGTCACACTTGTGACCGGGCTCTGGCACTCCACCACCGTGGGGAGGCCCCAATGGTAGGAAGGGGGCCCACTGCAGAACTTGTGAATGGGTCCCCCTGCAGGACTGTAATAAAGGGCCCCGCAATGAGAGTAAAGGGTCCCAGGATCAGTGGGAAGATCCCCAGGCTTGAAGGGAAGGCCCCCGGCCATGGGTCCGGGGGTCCCTTCATGGTTTCTTGCACCAGGCCCTGAAGGTTCTAGTTACGCCTCTGCTCCCCTGTTTATTACATTTTGCTAGAATCGATTATACCAACCCAGTGGCAAACCTACTAATCACAGTATAATATAAACAATTGGTGGTTGCACCTATGTCTGTAAAAAAGGCATGCTAATATTATAAGATCAACAAGTCTCTAGAGGGTTACTAAGGGGCGTGTTTATAAAACAAATTGCTTCGTTGTTCGTCCATCTAAATCAGGGTTTCTCAACCAGGGTTCCATGGAATTTCTGCCTCTCAGAAAAGTTCCCACTGACATCATTGGTCTTTTTTAGGGATCTAAAGTATATCCAAAGTTACATTTTGGATAGAGCAGAGAGGATTTAAAACCAGTTTTTTCTTTTTTTGTCTCATAGGGGTGATTTGTATTTTCTGTTCTGTAGACAACACAGGAAGTTAGTAGAAATTTCTCCAAAGTGAAGGAAATCGTTATTGGAAGATTTCCCCTCTATGTCTGGTGACAACTATTTTTAGTTTTTTAATTTTCCATTACCGATTGTTCAGTGATAATGCTCACTAGGACAAAAAGAGAGGCTGAATCTATCTGGGGAGCACTGACATCAATAAAAAACTTTATTAATAAACCTGTATGGTTTAATGCATATTCTCATATAATGTTGTATAATAGGCGTCCATACTTAATGTCAGAGTGGATAAAAATCAATGATTTTTTTTTTTTTTTAACCTCATCAGCCCTGTAAGGATTTCCCCCCCTTAATGACCAGGCCATTTTTTGCGATTCGGCACTGCGTTACTTTAACGGAAAATTGTGCGACGCTGTACCCATATAAAATTGATGTCCTTTTTTTCCCCCACAAATAGAGCTTTCTTTTGGTGGTATTTGATCACCTCTGCGTTTTTGAGATTTTGTGCTATAAACAAAAAAACAACGACAATTTTGAAAAAAAAGCCATATTTTGTACTTTCTGCTATAAAACATTCCCAATAAAAAAAAATTTAAAATTTTATTTTTTTACTAGTTTAGGCCAATTTGTATTCTGCTACATATTTTTGGTAAAAAAAATCCCAAAAAGTGTATTTTAATTGGTTTGCACAAAAGTTAAAGCGTTTACAAACTATGGGATAGATTTTTGGACTTTATATTTATTTATTTATTTTTTTATTAGTAATGGCGGCGATCTGCAATTTTTAGCGGGACTGCGACATTGCGGCGGGCAGATTGGACCCCTAACTGACATTTTTGACACTTTTTGGGGGCCAGTGACACTAATTCAGTAATCAGTGCTAAATAATATGCACTGTTACTACATAAATGACACTGGCAGGGAAGGGTGGCAGGGAAGGGGTTAATACTGGGGGTGATCAAAGGGGTTGAATGTATGCCTGTATACTTACTGACTGTGTGTGGGGGGGGGGGGGTTCTGTGACAGGCACAGAGAGATCGGGGTGTCAGCTTAGCTAAAACTGCTGATCTCTCCCTGCCTGTCTGAGAGAAGATCCGCCTGCTTTGTTAACATAAGCAGGCGGGTCTTCTCTCCATTTCCCGGATGATCGCGGGAGGAAGGCGGTAATCGCCGCCTCTCCTCCCGTGGCCCGCCTCCCACCTCCCGCTGCGTCTAAACACCACATGCACTCCATTCATGTAGTACTACGTGACTGGATGCAGCAGACCCGCCCTGTCGCAGTAAAATGCCGGCGGGCGGTAGACAAGTGGTTAAAAATTTTAAAAAATCTGATTTTTTTTTATTTAAATCTGATTTTTTTATTTTAATAAAATGCTTTTGGTGTAAAAATCTATCTAAAGATAGTTTTCTATTTAAGATACATTAATAATTTATTTTATTCAGCATGAAATGGAGCTTAGTTATGCAGCATGAGGCTGTATATTCTGCAATATTTACATTTTTGGTAAACTCATTCAATAAATCCAAGCTCTGCAAGCTGATATAAGGCCGGCCATACATGGGGCGAATTTCGGAAGAATTTTCTTTCGAAAATCTTATATAAGAATTTGCGTTTGAATTTCGCACCATTATTGGGCTGCAGCAACAGCCAATTTTCGTTTGGCCATCAAATTTGAGTGATCGGGCATGATGGATATTTTTTTAAAAATTAACGATTTTCTAATCAATGATGGGAGAATTGTGTGAAAAATATAATAAAAAAGAAGAAAGAAAATTCCCGGAAAGAAAAGAAGATTCCCAGCCATGAAAAAATTTATTTCTGTAGCAACATGAGGTGAAATGAAAGGCTTGGTTGGTCGAATTTCAAAATCAATGGTGGCATCATCGAATCACAAAGTGCAAGAAATTTCTGATTTTCAAAAGAAAATTAATTCGGAATTCGACCCATGTATGGTCTGTATAATGTGCGCTTTCACACAATTCATTCACACATGCATTCACACAATTTCACAGTGACCATGAGATAAAGTTCAGGAATATTCCTTCCTCCTATCGTTTTAAAAATCTATGTACACTACAAACTGTATGATTGAAACGGTTCAGATATCGCTGTTTTACTAACCTGACAGCTTATTATTCTAAATAGGAAACCTTCATTTTGTTTGCAAATATTAAAGATTCTACTTACCGGCAAGAATGAGTCCTTACATTTAAAGAGCACCTGTCATTTCAGATCCATCATGAGCCTGTTAGTGGGCATCCACCCACCTGCTGCCACCACGTCCCTCACCTTGTTGTGTCACTGCCGCATCACCCGCTGTCCCATTAAAGTGAATGGGACTGTCAGTGAGTCAATAGCGGGTCAGAGGAGGAGCCGCTGCGGGACAGAGATGACAGTTGCTCCTTAATCGCTTGCCGACTGCCCGCCGCATATATACTGCGCAAATCACCGTACCTGTACAACGATCCGCGGGATCGATCCTGGGGGAGCGCGCACACCGCCAAGGGTGTACGCATGCCCCCATTAGTTAGCAGGCTGATTAATGGGGCCGGCAGCCATGATTGCCGCTGGGCACCTGCGATCGCTCCCCATAAGGAGAGAACATCGGTTCTCTCAGGAATCAGCACAGAGCGCCTGTGATCCTTCTATTTAGGAACACAGATTTCTTCTGTGTTGATTCCACAAGCCCATCCCTCAGCCCAGCTCACAGTTAGAAAACACCCCCTAGGCATACACTTAACATTTTGATCGCCCCTGGTGATAACCCCTTCCCTGCCAGTGTCATTATTACAGTAACAGTGCATATTTTAAGCACTGATTACTATAGTATTGTCACTGGTCCCCCAAAAAATGTCATACACCCCATATAAAAGGTGTATCACATACCAAGGCACATCCTAAAATACAATGGATCAACGCATTTCGCCCTCAGTTTGGGCTCAGGATCCGGATGTGTGGCAGATCCCTCAATGAATATATATACACCTTATAATAAATAAATAAAGTCTCATAAATAATCAATACATAAATATACATGTAGCTTTATCTATACAATATAATTGTATAATAATTGTTATTAATTAACAATTAGTAATTATAAGACTTGTTATGTGATATACCCTTTATATACTGTACTTCAAGGTGTTGATTTTACTATCTTTTTTTCAATAAAATTTATATACTTTTGGTGATTTGTTTTTCTTTTGATGTTTTGGGCACATTAAAATCCCCTTTTTCCTCGTCTGCTGGGTTCTCCCTGTCAGACCTGGTTTATTTTTAGATGCACTTTATTAATATGGGATTATTCAAATAAGGCACATCATAAAATACAATGGATCAACGCATTTCGCCCACAGTTTGGGCTTCCTCAGGATCCGGATGTGTGGCAGACTTGTCAATAAACATATATACACCTTATAATAAATAAATAAAGTCTCATAAATTATCAATACATAAATATACATGTAGCTTTATCTATACAGTATAATTGCATAATAATTGTTATTAATTAACAATTAGTAATTGTTAATATGTGTGCCTTGTTATGTGATACACCTTTTATATACTGTACTTCTACATGTTGATTTTACCATCTTGTTTTTAATAAAATCTATACACTTTTTATGATTTGTTTTTCTTTTGATGTTTTGGGCACATTAAAATTCCCTTTTTCCTCATCTGCAGGGTTCTCCCTGTCAGACCTGATTTATTTTTAGATGCACTTTATTAATATGTGATTTTTCAAATAAAACTGAAGGTTTTACATTTGAATATATAGAGAAAAAAATTATTTTTTTGTCACAAAAGATATTTTTTACTATTACCTCAAAAGACCAAATTGGGGATTTTAATGTGCCCAAATCATCAAAAGAAAAACAAATCATAAAAAATATATAAATTTTATTGAAAACAAGATGGTAAAATTGACATGTAGAAGTACAGTATATAAAAGGCCTATCACATAACAAGGCACATCGTAAAATATGACGGATCAACGTATTTCGCCCACAGTTTGGGCTTCCTCAGAATGCGGATGTGTGGCAGACTTGTCAATAAACCTATTTATACACCTTATAATAAATACATAAAGTATCATACATAATCAATACATAAATATACATGTAGCTTTATCTATACAATAGAATAGTTGTTATTAATTAACAATTAGTAATTGTTAATATTTGTGCCTTGTTATGTGATACACCCTTTATATACTGTACTTCTACATGTCGATTTTACCATCTTTTTTCCAATAAAATGTATATATTTTTGATGATTTGTTTTTCTTTTGATGTTTTGGGCACATTAAAATTCCCTTTTTCCTCATCTGCAGGGTTCTCCCTAGAGAAAAAAATTATTTTTTGTCACAAAAGATATTTTTTACTATTACCTCAAAAGAACAAATTGAATTGAAAAAAAAAATGGCACATTTTAAAAGAATCCTTTATGTAGGTCACAATAAACTTGCATGTAGAATGTTGTATCAAAGTTTTCTCTTCTATCATTATCACACGGATCTCCCCAGACAATCACAAATAGGTACGGATGAAGTAAAAATCTTTCTTTGAGGATTCCCAGGGGAATACTGAAATATTCCCAGTTCTGATATCAAGAAACAACTATGAAAGGACGGCACATAATAAATTCATTGCAATGCTGTATTTTTCCAGCAAAGTCCAAACTTTACCCCTTTCTTGCAATATCAATTATCTATCACTGTGATCTATTGTAGAACATAAATGGAGTTATAAGCTTTTTATGAGCAGATCCCTAGTTTCAAATATCTAAGAAAAGGCACAGTGGTGTAGCATGGATTGCCAGTGCCTGGGACAAAGCAAATATTACACTGCAACACACTCTCACAACGCCACGCACGCTGCCCACTCTCCTCAACTCCGCCCACTTCAACCTAGAACCACCCAGCTGGACCCGTCTATGCAGAGGGAGCGGGAGAGGAGGGAGCGCAGAATACGAGGGCACCCAGACCAGTCTCCCGCCTCTTCTTACCCCAAATTCTTGCTAAGTTTGCACCCAGGACAATTACCCTTGTGGCCTTGCCTGCGTTATGCCACTGGAAAGGTGACTTTGTGATAACTGTTCCCAGTATAACTGTCTCTCCAAAGGATTGCCATGTCTAGAATGGTTGGTATAAGAGTGTTCTATCATTACACTAACAAGGATGTTATGTCTTACTGCATTATATTAGAGACTGCTATGTTTGCATTATATAGGGATGCATCGATAATATTTTTTTTACAGCGAGTACAAGTACCAATATTTTTTTGTATTCTCTGATACCAGTTACCGATACCTGCCGGCAACTGTTTTGTTTACACTTTTTGCCTGCTTTTCTTTTCACTCTTCTCATCCTTGACATATTCAATATGTGACTGTATTTTGGTATAGTTTTGTCCAATATAATGTTTGTTTATGTGAAATGTCAATATTCCTAACTTATACTTATTGTATACTGTTTATTTACTATAAGGCTTATACTTCGAAGGCTCATACATTATTGGATCCTGAAGAAGTGGGTGAAACACGTTGATCCACTAATTGTATGGTGACATGCAGAATGTGCAATATATTTCCTATATGCTACACATGATTGTCTTTTTTTTATTATTATTATTGTGTTACTGAATAAAGTGTATTTATATTTTATAACAATTTTTCTGTTATTTTAGGCACATTTAAATCCCCAATTTTCCAATGTATTTCTGGTGGTTTTCCCATCTCCCCCCCCCCTTTTCCCTTTCCCCCAGAGAGACCTGGTACCTATTATTACTTTCCAATTTTCAGGGGATGGTGGCAGAATGTTTTATACAGGTACTTATTCTCCACCCAATTTTTTACAAGGATGTTATGTCTTATTGCATAGTATTAGAGACTTCTATGTTTGCATTATGTAGGGATGCACCAATATGACTTTTTTTACAGAGAGTACGAGTACCAATATTTTTTTGTACTCTCCGATACCAATTACCGATACCTGTCGGTAACTGTTTTGTTTACACTTTTTGCCTGTTTTTCTTTTCACTCTCCTCATCCTTGACATATTCAATTTGTGACTGTATATTGGTAATATTTTGTCTAATACAATGTTTGTTTATATAAAATGTATACATTCCTAACTGATACTTATTGTATACTGTTTATTTACTATAAGGCTTATACTACCAAGGCTCATACATTATTGGATCCTGAAGAAGCTCGCTTTGTGGGCGAAACACGTTGATCCACTAATTGTATGATGACTTTCAGAATGTGCAATATATTTCCTATATGCTACACATGATTACCTTTTTTTTTTTTTTTTTTTTTTTTTTTAATTTTGTGTAACTGAATAAAATTTATTTATTTTATTTATTTATTTATATTTTATTTATTTATATTTTATAACTATTTTTCTGTTATTTTGGGCACATTTAAATCCCCAATTTTCCAGTGTCTTTCTGGTGGTTCCCCCATCTCCCCCCTCCCCCCCTATCCCTTTCCAGAGAGACCTGGTACCTATTATTTCTTTCCAATTTTCAGGGGACGGTGCCAGAATGTTTTATACAGGTACTTACTCTCCACCCATTTTTAAAAACAAGGATGTTATGTCTTATTGTCTTATTATTAGAGACTACTATGTTTGCATTATGTAGGGATGCATCAATACGATTTTTTTTACAGCAAGTACAAGTATCAATACTTTTTTTGTACTCTCCAATATCAATTACCGATACCTGCCGGAACGTGTTTTTTTTTTTACATTTCAGCTGTCAGCAGGAGAACCCCGCTGACAGCTGAAGGAGTGACCAGTTAAAGCATTGGGATCCCCCGACACTTCATATTCCTGATATGTGCCTGTTGTACCACATACTTGTACAAGAAAGTCTCCTGTTCTCTTTGTATTGCTTCCTTTGGGTGAAATCCCTGGTAATCCTGCCAGTCCTTCTGCCTTTTCTATTAAAAACTGACCACACTAAGCAAAAAAATCACACCGTGGTCAGTTCTCTAGCTATGCTGGGAACTCAGTGTTCTCTACTCCAATGATCAGACTTGTCCTAACATGCCCCCGCTGCACAGCCATTCACTGAGAAGCTCAGTGTGCTACTGCTTCTCCTCCCCCCAGCTCTTATGCAGCTGAGAACAGAGAGAATGTGATCACTTATAACAAAAAAATAGGAAAAAAGGTATTTATAATGTTTTTTTTTATATATCTATACAAACCAATCTATATACGCTAGTTGGGATTTTTTTTACCAAAAATATGTAGCAGAATACATATTGGCCTAAATTGATGAAGAAATTAGATTTTTTTACATTTTTTTTACCTGATATGTTTTATAGCAAAAAGTAAAAAATATGTTTTCTTTTTTTCAAAATTGTTGGTCTTTTTTTTGTTTATAGCGCAAAAAAATAAAAACGTCAGAGGTGATCAAATACCACCAAAAGAAAGCTCTATTTGTGGAAAAAAAGGACATCAATTTTATTTGGGTACAGCATCTCACGACCACGCAATTGTCAGCTAAAGTAACGCAGTGCTGTATCACAAAAAATGGCCTGGTCATGAAGTGGGGTAAACCTACAGGGGCTGAAGTGGTTAAAGCGGAGTTCTGGCCTGAAAAAACGACTTAGGGCCATCCGCTTGCTCAGTGTCACCTGTAAAAGAAATGGATAGTCCCGATTTTTTTTTTTTTGTTTACTTAACTTGTTATTGAAGAAAATATACTTACCTTTCTTCCACTTCCTCCCTCTGCGGCCGCGGCCCACGCCACCACTTCCTGCTTGCATTGATTCCTGGGAGCTGAACGTCATCGCTCCCAGGAATCAATACGCCTGCACCGGCCCCACTCGTCAGATCTGGTGCATGCGCGTCATTCCCTCCTAAACAGCTTCTGGGCATGCCCAGAAGCTGTGCAGGGATGACGTTCCTGCCCCGGAAGTGACGGCGGGGCCGGTGCATTGCATTGTGGGGCCGAAGAGGACAAGGAAGAAGACACAGAAGAGGACACAGAAGAGGACGCGCTGGCTTCACCTGAGATGACAGCGCTGGAGAAGAAATTTTCAAGGTAAGTATTTCTTCTAAAAGGTAAGTGCGACCTGAGACAGTTCAGAGGCTATCCATTGTGGAATGTACTAGCCCTAACTGTCCCGGGGGTACGTTTAGTAAAAAATAGGTTCCGAGGCCGGAACTCCGCTTTAAGGTTGTGGCATTACTTTTTTCTTTTTTTGAACAGTGTTAGTTTAAAATGAAATAGTGTTACTGCACATAAAAAGTGCACATTTTATTCCGTGGTTTGCCCTGTTTAAAATGACACTAAAATATTATTCTTGTATAAAGCATTTGAAAAGTTAGTTATAAATTAAATAAATTAACTTTTAAATTTTAAACATTTTTTAAATGTTGCGCTTTTTTCAATGTGAAAACGTGTAAATTATTATTATTATTCAGGATTTCTATAGCGCCAGCAGTTTACGCAACGCTTTACAATGTTAGAGGGAGACAATACAGTTGCAATGCAATAAATACAAGAAGATTAAGTGTCCATTCACACTACCGCGACTTGTCAGGCGACTTGTCAGCGGTCCATGCAGTGCTACAGGAGCCGTTCTAATAGAAGCGACACAAGTCGCTCCGACTTAGAAAAAGGGTCCTGTACTACTTCGGGGCGACCTCGGAGCGACTTGCATAGACATTCATTATATGAAGTCCGTGCAAGTTGCGTCGAAGTCACGATGCACGCGACTTCACAGGTCGCCCACGAAGTCGGAGCGACCTAGTGTGAACCGAGACTAAGAGGGTCCTGCTCAGAAGAGCTTACAATAAAACAAAGCAAACAAAAACATTTTTTTATAAAGTATTAATAGTTTAAAAAGAGAAATGAACAAAAAAACTCAGCAGGAAAATAAAAATGGAGTAGGAGAATAAGGAGTAAATTAGAGCTGAATATAGTAAATTAAGGGTTTATAAGGGGTTAAACAGAGGAAAAGTTAATTTAAAAAAACAAAACTTTTTTTACTTGACAGGTTGCTTTTAACTGACGTTATCTGAAGATCCAAGTTCATCCCTTTGATCTGTAGATGAATAAACAGAAAGATAGAAAATGAAACAATGTTTCTTTTTTGTTTCTTTCTGCTTTAGCAGCTGAGCAATGTTGTTGATAAATATTGTCAGGCTGCTTTTTTTCTGACAGCCCAATTGCCAGGACATTTGTTTTGTTTGCACTTCAGCTGTCAGCAGGAGTCATTGGTTATTAAGAACATGGCGGTCAGGCCCTTCGCAACCAGTAATTGACAGCTTTTTTTTTGCTTTTGCTGGATTTTTTTGTTTGTTTACATTTCAGCTGTTTTGATCACAGCACACCAACAAAACCATTAGATCTAGCAACGGTCCCAAAACATTGGCCAGATGGCGCCCCAAGAGTAGTAAGGTGTTGGGCTGTTGTAAGGTATGATCAAAATAATTTAAATTGAAGAAACGCTAATATTAATTATGACACTGAATTGTAGATATATAAAAAAAAAAAGTAGATAAAAGTAGATATATTGGTCCTTTCATAGAAGCATGGTAACTAAAAATCAATACCTGTAATATTCATGAATCCCAAAAGTGTAACTATTCTTGGAGAGATGGAATTCCGGATGTATCTGGGTATCTAATTAAAATGCCAGAATGTTTTGTTGAAAGTATATCCATAATATACTGTAACTTGCATAACATTTTTTTTTTTTATATATATTTGGATGGTATATTTCTGCGCACCATAAAAATCCATTATGCCCCAACTCTTGGGTTGCATAATATAATTTTGGATTAGGTGCCATGTTAATTTTATCTGCCAATTTTTCTCCAATAGACTCCACAGGACTGCAATGATAGTTCGATAGTAAAAGTATCCGGCATAAGATTCACACACATGTGCAGTCAGGCTAAATATAAATGAATTATTATAGGTTTTAGTTGGCAAATGTCAAACACATGACCCTATAGCAGTGGTCCTCAACTCTGGTCCTCGGGGCCCACTAACAGGCCAGGTTTGCAAGATAACTAAATTACATCACAGGTGATTTCATTTGCTGCTCAGTGATTGCAGTATTCTAGTCTGCATCTCCCCAAGGTAATACTTAAAATCTGGCCTGTCAGTGGGCCCCGAGGACCTGAGTTGAGAACCACTGCCCTATAGGGCCAATTGGAAGTAGGTCACGGTAGTTTTGAGTGACTCACAAATAACTTGAATGATATAGTGTTATTAAACAGTCCTCCTGGCAATATAAGAGAGATTTATGCATTTCAAGAGTTTAGACACCAGCGCTCCCAATGAGTCATAGTTCATCATGTTGTCAGAATGTTTATATTGCTCTCATAAATAGTGTCTATGTATGCAAATAAGCAACAATCTGTAAATAAGGAGATTCTTAACTTATTTCCATAAATCAACAAAAATACGAGATAGTTTAAGTGGCACTAACCTGAAGATAAGAGGAATAGAATTTTGTGCAAAAAATACATATATATTTATTAAATAATTCATTGCAGAATAAATGTCAAAAAGATAATTGGTAATAAACACAAATGTGGAACAAAATTCAATAAAATGTATCACACAGGTAATGTGAGAAATGTAATTGAAGAATATTATTACAGAATATCAAGGTAACCAAAACCCATAACTTCTAGTATATGATTAATAGCCTACCAAGAGTACACAAAAGATGGAAACAATATCTAACAGATTTGACACGTGACTTCTCTCTTTTTAAAAGAAATGCATGGACGAAAATTGTTATACCATGCACTGAGACTTGTTAAAAGTCCAGATAGTGGGGGGCGTGTCCGGAAGCCGACGGAGTTGGACGCTGGAGAGAGGAGCTCCGTCTCGGCCTGCACTAATCTATTGCCATCCTCTCAATCCTTCACCCCCAGCTATCAGAAAAGGACGGCAAGCTCTCTCTGCACCTCCCTGGGACACTTGCCAGCTGAAATTGCGGAGGAAAAGACCCGATCGGCGGGTCGCCAGGACTGAGGCCTAGCCGCGGGCCGAAGCCGCGGTCTTTCCTGGGGCGGGACGCGGCAGCGGTGATCGGGTAAGGCCTGACTATCTTTGGGGCCCCTCTGCCGCCTCCTGATCTGCATCCTTCCTGCTGCAGGCCCCCCCGCTCGGCCCAGGCACAAATAAAACGAACGGATGTGCAGAGGAGAGCTCCGTTCTCTCCGTCATCAATCCTCTGCAATCCTCCTTCATCCAGCGTTCTTGTGGGCTGCAAACACCTCGGGGGGACCCATCTATACCCCAGGGACTGATATCGACCTCTATTTTGAGAAACAAAGCCGGATTAGAGGATCGTTTTTTTTGCGGCCTAGTCCAGCACGAAGCCGCGGCCTTTCCTGAAGCGGGCCGCGGTCGCAAACACGCGTAGGGGTCCTGCTTCCTCCTTTGGGTGCCCCCTCATCCATCCATCCCATCCATCCCAGCCTGCTCCTCATAGGAAGGCCCCAGCAAACCCCACAGTCTCCACTGCACAGCAGTCCGCCATCTTGGCTACAGCAGGGGAAAGAGACATCTAGCAGGCTGCACACTTTTCAGCTTATCCAGCAATCGCCGGGCCTCCATTGCTGAGGAGAATCACAGCCTGGAATCTGGATTTTGCTGCCTGCGGATTATGTGAGTTGGGGGGTCCTAAAGCCTGTAGACTGACCCTTTACATTGCCACTCTTGCCTGCCTGCCATCCCACAGCCCTGCTGAGTGTCACAACCCCTGCGGACTATCCACCAGCCTGCCAAGTGCCTGTCTGCTGCTGTGAGGTCTTCCAGCTACATAATCATAGCTGCAGAGTATTGCACCGAGCCCTCACTGACTATATTGCAACTTCCTATACAAGTTGACCTGTCTTTTTTGATCCCTTTTTGCTGTGGATTGCTCACACCACTTTTTTCCTGCATTACCGAACTTGCACTCTATGCCCGTGACCTTCTGCCCGTATGAACCTTATTGCAACTGATTTGAAGATGCTTGCCCTGCGGTGCTGAGCCACGGGACGGTCCGGCTCCGGCAGTTACCTTTCAGCCAAGCTACACCTACTGTACGCATGTCTGCGGGCAATTCCCACCTCGCTGACCCTGCAGACCTTCAACAGAGCTCCATACAACGTTACCTGCTGCGCACTGCGCCACCGGAACCCCGCTCCCCCAGACCTGATAAGATGGCGCCCAGTCGCACAGTAGGTAAAAACAAACCTGCCCCGCAGCCATCTCTGCCTACTCCTCCTGATGGGGCCACGGGATGCGCGGAGAGGCCTCCTTCTCCGGCGGCGCCCTCTTCCTCACCTCCCTTGCCCAGCTCTTCTACGACGACTGGGGGCCCTGACTCCCGGGACTGCGGGGGAACCCTCAGGTCGGAGGCTGCCTCCCTTCTCTCGGCCTTCCGGTCGGACTTCGAGTCCTGGGCCTCTAAAATGGAACTCTCACTGCATGCTGACTTGAATGCAATCCGTCAACAAGTTTCCGCTACGGACTCCACTGTTGCCGCCGTCACCGCTACTCAGGAAGCCCATGAGTCCCGCTTAACGGCGTTGGAGATTGCTTCCCGGGACCACCTCCAACGCCTGCGCCAGCAACAACTCCGCATAGATGACGGCGAAAACAGGAGTCGCAGGAACAACATACGGATTCAGGGCCTCCCTGAAGCCACCTCTGGTACGGATCTTAAACCCACTGTGACTGCCATTCTCAATCAGGTTCTCGGTAGAACTCCGACCACGGCCATCGAACTGGACAGGGTGCACAGGGTGGGGGGCCCGGGAGGTGGGAGAGACGGCCGTCCCCGTGATGTGTTGTGTAGGGTTCACTACTATACCCTAAAGGAAGAA
Organism: Pelophylax lessonae; assembly: GCF_965119305.1. NCBI lineage: Eukaryota > Metazoa > Chordata > Amphibia > Anura > Ranidae > Pelophylax > Pelophylax lessonae. The sequence continues at coordinate 530,401,209 of NC_138772.1, read as the reverse complement.
ATCATGAGGAAGGCTTGGCAACTGGGCCCTCTTGACTTCGATGGCTCCTCCATTCACCTCTACCCCGACTTATCCCGCAATACACTACATATGCGGAGAGTGGTTCGTCCCTTATTGGACTTGTTGCGTCAGATTGGGGCCACTTACACATGGGGGCACCCCTTCAGCATCAAAGTAACTTTCAACTCCCGGAAGTTCGTGCTGGCGGATCCTGATCAACTACCCGACTTCTTTTCCTTTCTGGGTCATGCTCCTGTGGACATTCCGAATTGGCTGGATCCTCCAGTTGAATGGACACGACCACAGGCATCTGGTCCTCTTCCTCAGAGGAGTCGGCGCTCCCGCTCAAGGCCTGCCTTACCCAGGCACGGGCCTAGCCGCCCTCAGTCTCCGGAAGCTTGATGACTGCAAATACCGCATTCCACGTTGACTGTGCTGGTGTGACAGGACCCTGTTGGTTGACCCCCTATTTACCCTCCCCTGTCATAACGTGCTTTTCTCCACAGATACCGGCCTCATTCGTCTTGTTCTGACCTTGCTTCTGCCCTTTGCTATGGCTACGATTAGCTGGGGTTCGAGGGGGTCACAGAGTGACCGTTACTGCCGCAGACTTATGATCCACCAGCTCGAGTTGTCTTCTAGGTTTCATGTTGTTGGTATTACTATGCAATGTTGATGCCTCTTCTATGTGGTGACAATTTCTCCTGTTTTCCCTTTTTGATGCTCGCAGCCCCCCACAGTTACATGTACTCACTGGCTCAGTGCGACCTTACCCCTGCCCCTTGCTGTTATTTAGTCCGGCTGGGGTCTGGGGGGGGGTCGCCTGCCGCTACATGATTCTGGTAGCTCCTGGCCCACCACTTAATGTTTCAATTACTTTTGTTTTGTTGTTTTCCATACTTTCTGATGTTGCTTTCTCCCCTGTCGGCCGCAATTCTGCGTCCCTACCATTATCCCTGTATTGAGCTCTAATGCTAATGTTCTTCTTTGGTGTACTCATAACTGATTTTTATTTAGATCTGCTGGGTTGCCGGACCCACTCATGTGTCTTTATCTCCCTCTTCACACTTCCACCCCCCCATAGGTTGGGCACGGTTCTGTGCCCGCATCGTATGTTACGTGCGGTGTCCTGTAATCAGGCACCATAGCCTCCTTGGCTCCTTTACGGGAGTCCCCCCTGTCTGCTACTCAGTAGACCACTTAGTCTTACCCCTTCATTTTTTTTTCTTCCTTTTTTCTTCTTTCCTCTCCCGCCCCTTTTCTGTATTCTCTGCCCCCGTATCTTACCCCCCCTTTTTTCTTTCTCTTTTTTCTCTTCTTCTTCTACGGTCTTTCTTTTCTGGTCGCGGTTTCCATTCCCCTGGCGGCCTGCTTTCCTCTGCCAGCCCGCTCACGTCCTGCTATGGCCCACACAGTAAGTACTCGCCCCCGATTGACCCTGGGCTCCTATAATGTACAGGGCCTCAATGTTGCTTCTAAGAGGGGCCAAATCCTATACCATATGCATAAGCACCATGTCAATATATTGCTGCTCCAAGAGACTCATTTCTGCTCCGATTCTGTCCCTGCTTGTTCCAACAGGTACTACAACCGATGGATACACAGTTCTAACCCGCTTCAGAAGTCCAAAGGGGTGTCTGTAGCTTTTCACAAGTCCCTGCCTGTCATCATGATTGACCATGTTGCAGACCCGCAGGGAAGGTACGTGCTGGTTAAGTTTGTTCTCTGGGGGATGACGTACACAGTTGCCAACTTTTACTTACCTAACACAAATCAGGTTGCCTGGGCCTTGCGGTACCTTGAGCTACTCACGGGGTTCGCGGAGGGGAGGGTCCTCCTGGGTGGCGACTTCAACCTTCCCTTAGACCCGACACTAGATACCTCTTCCTCTCGCTCAACTCTTTCCTATGCGAAGTTGCGTGCCCTGAAACGTGTCCTTCATGACTTGCACTTAGCTGATGTGTGGCGAATCCTCCACCCGACCTCTAGGACCTACACTCACTTTTCGTCTGCCCATCAGTCGTACAGCCGGATAGACTATTTTTTTGTGGACCATGCCTGCCTTGACTGGTCCCCCGAGGTTGACATTGGGACGTCGGTCTGGTCCGACCACTCCCCGATTTTCCTCACGCTTTCTCCCCCGGATACTCCGCTGAGAGAATGGACCTGGAGGCTTAACGACTCTATACTGGCGACTCCGGGCTGCGTGGACACGATTTCCACTGTCATTAACAATTTCTTCTTAGACCACACTGACGACACTACGTCACTCCCCCTGCAATGGGAAGCGCTCAAAGCAGTGCTACGGGGTTCCTTTATTCAGCTGGGTTCCCGTCTTAAGAAGGACAGGTCGGCCTCTATTGCGACCGCGACTCTAAAGCTGCGCAATCTAGAAACACAGCATAGCCGAACCCCCTCTGATGCAACTCTAGCCGACCTCTCTGCGGCTCGATCTCAACTTAGGGACCTATATGTGGCCTCTGCCCACACGTATGACCAGAAGTTGGCTCTACACAGATACAAGTTTCAAGACAAATGTGGTCAACCCTTAGCTGGCGCTCTCCACCCACGCACTGCCTCTACATTTATTGACCGGATCCGTGACACCACAGGATCCTTAGTGTCGACCCCGAAGCTAATTGGTCAATCCTTTGCGACTTACTATCAGTCGCTTTACCACTTGTCTGCGTCCTTGCCCCAGGATGACCCTGGGGCCTCCCTCGATGACAAGGCTGCGTATGTGTCGGCCACTGCCCTCCCATGCCTGCCTGATGAGACCGTCTCGGACCTGGAAGTGCCGATCTCAGTTGACGAGGTTATGGCGGCTATTGCATCTACCCCTTCCGGCAAAAGTCCTGGCCCTGACGGCTTTACTGCCAAATTTTACAAGGTGTTCGGCACTCTGCTGGCCCCTTTTCTGGCTCGGGTCTTTAACTCCATTCCTGACGGCTCGGATTTTCCCCCTCAGACGTTGGAGGCCCACATATCCCTAATTCCAAAACCAGGGAAAGACCCCACAACGTGTGCCAATTACAGACCTATCTCTTTGATTGGAATCGACCTTAAACTTTATGCTAAGATCCTAGCGACCCGACTGAAACCATTATTGCCGGACCTTATTCATATGGACCAAGTGGGCTTTGTCCAAGGCCGAGAAGCTAGGGACAATACCCTAAAAACCCTCCTGCTTACTGATTATGCCCGCTCCCGAGATATACCTTTGTGCCTGCTGACGGTGGACGCAGAGAAGGCCTTTGACCGTGTTGATTGGCATTTTCTGCGTCTTACCCTGGAACAAATCGGTCTCGGCCCGATGATGCTAGCTAGAATTATGGCCCTCTACAAGTCACCTTCCGCTAGGCTTCGGATTAACGGCTCCTTGTCTCCTACCTTCAGTATACACAACGGTACACGTCAGGGTTGCCCCCTATCTCCGCTTCTCTATGTACTAGTAATGGAACATCTGGCTGTTGCTCTCCGTAATAACCCCAATGTTTGCGGACTGACCATTGGCCCCATACATTCTAAACTAGCGCTATTCGCAGATGACTTACTGCTATACGTTACCTCTCCTCAAAGGTCCCTCCCTGCGATCTTAGCCGAGTTCCGCGACTTTGGTCTTATGAGCAACTTTAAAGTTAATCATTCTAAATCGGAGATACTAAATATCTCCATGCCTACATCGACCCTTAAGCGTATCTCGGACACGTATCCCTTTAAGACGGGATCCTCCTCCGTTCGCTACTTGGGTGTCAATCTGCCTTCTGACCCGACACGCCTCTTTACTGACAATTTTGTTCCACTCTTCACTAAAACCCTATCTGACCTGTCTACGTACTCCACGAAACGCTTGTCTTGGTTTGGGAGGATCAATGTTCTGAAGATGGACATCCTGCCTCGTTTCTTATACCTCTTCCAAGCGCTTCCTGTCCACATACCTGCATCCTTCTTTGACAAGCTGCGTAGAACGCTTTCGAGATTTGTATGGCTCCATAGCCGACCCCGTCTAAAGTATGCGACTCTCACCCTTCCGAAGTCTAGAGGGGGCACCGGTATCCCGGACTTCGCTCTCTACCACCGGGCGGCGACCTTGACGCGCTTGGTGGATTGGTTTCACAATGCTCCCACTAAATTGTGGGTGCAACTTGAACGTTTTCTTGCCCCTTTTGATCTCAGGGCTCTTCCCTGGACTCCGGTACATCTTCGTGGCCACGTGTCCTCTTTCAACACTTTAACACGCCAGACCTTGCGGATTTGGGATTGCCTGAATAAATCGGGCCGTCTCTCAGGTCCTCAGGGGCCCATGACGCCCTTCTTTGGCACCCCAGCGTTCCCCCCGGCGGCCTCGTGTTCTAGATTTGGACCCTGGACTGCGACGGACCACCGACGGGTTTCCCAAATTCTACGGACTGACCCGACCTTGTTGACGACTCCTACTCCCACCACATCCGACGGTGCTCCTGTGAGCTGGCTGCAGCGCGGCCAGGCTCTCTCCTATTTACGCTCCCTGCCCTCACTGACTGCTGTTAGTGGTGACCCTTCGGAATTTGACTCTATCTTACTCCAAGATGATCCCCCCACGCACACGGTGTCTCTCTTATACTCCCTACTCCTCCGCGCCCTCCGCCCTGACCTGCCGAACTATACTGCTGCCTGGGATAGGGACCTGGGGCGAGCCCTTTCATCCAACGATTGGTTCAAATGTTTTGCGTTGACTCACTCGCTGTCTCCGGCAACACAGGTTCAGGAGAAGGGGTTCAAACTCTTGAGCAGATGGTACAGATGCCCTTCCTCGATTTCCTATATTGACCCACTTCAGTCGGACCAGTGCTGGCGTTGCTCGTCATCTAGGGGGACGCTCCTACATATTTGGTGGGAATGTCCGCAGATCCATGAATTGTGGATTGGAATTATTGCTCTCTACTGCAGGCTCCGGGCAACCACAGTCTCCGCGACACCGCAATTGGCCTTGTTGTCCCTGTTGCCCGGTTCCTTCCGGTCGATCAAGCGAGACATCTTGCGTTTTTTCTTGGCGGCTGTTAGGACGGTAATACCCAGACACTGGAGAACCACGCACGTACCTTCTAAACTTGAGTGGGCTTTGGAACTAGACCGACTTAGGGATATGGAAAACCTGCTGGCGCGAGAAGGGGGCAGAGAGGATCGGTTCTCTGCTGCATGGATGTCTTGGGACATGTTCCGGTGTTCGGATGACTTTAAATCCTGGCTCGAATCACCTGTACTGCCGGGTGATGGGGAGCGGCAGTGGGACGTGGGCGGCTCCTCTTAATCTTCTCTGCTTTCCTCATCCTCTTGGCTTATCTCTGTTTTCGCTCTCCTGCTTTATCTCACCTTCCTTCTCTTTATCTTTTTGGTTATGCCACTGGCGTCACACGGCTGTCCTTTTTGCGCTACCTTGCTGGTTTTGAATGCTTCTCAGCGTAAGACCTGAGTATTTACTAGTGCCTTACACACTTCACAACATTTTCTCATATGATGCCAACTGTAGCAACGTCTCTACCAGTGTTATCCTTTAGTTGTCCTCTCTCTTGCTTATGTTGACCTATGTTACACCAAGCTGCTGTTTGTTAAGTTGCGACACCATTATCCTCCAACGGACTTGATAGTTTATGTTGCCTTTCGACACTAATAATAATTGCAGTAGACATTTATTTGTAGTGCATTATGTGATATGACTGTGGAAAATTGTTTTTTTTCTCTGTTTGTTACTTCCTTCTTCGATCTCACTCATCTTCTGTAAAAAACCTCTTCCTCAATAAAATCAGATTGAACTAAAAGTCCAGATAGTTTTTGGTAAAATAAACTTCTATTAACCACTTGCTGACCGCCGCACGACTATTTACTGCGGCGGTCAGCCCCTCACAGGCAGAGCGACGTAGTACTACGTCGCTAGCCTGTGAGGGTCTAGGTAGCGAGCGCGCGCCCCCGGAGGCGCGCTACTGCTCCCAAGTGGTCACGGACCCCCCGCGCGTGTGACTCGGCGATCGTCGGTGGAGAGGGAGAAAGGTATGTAAACAAGCCGCCTGTCATTCTCCCCTGTGTATGAATGGTGATCATACGGTTCTACTATGTAGGACCGTTGATCACTGTTCATACACCTCAAGCCACAGCCAATCACAGTTAGAATCACGCCCCTAGGGACACACATAGCCCCTCCCTCTCAAAACAGTTAACCCCTTCACTGCCAGTGTCATTTTACAGTAACAGTGCATATGTATAGCACTGATTACTGTAGAAATGTCACTGGTAACCCCAAAAGTGTAAAAAATGTCAGTCAAGGGTCCGATCTGTCCACCGCAATGTCGCAGTACCAAAAAAAATTGCAGATCGCCGCCATTACGCGTTAAAAAAAACAACAAAAATGACAAAAATCTTTCCCTTTGTTAGTAAACGCGATAACTTTTGCGCAAACCAATCAAAATACGCTTTTTGCGATTTTTTTTACAAAACATATGTAGCATAAAACAAATTGGCCGAAAATGTTAAAAAATTTAGATTTTTAAATTTTTTTGGGGGGGAGGGAATTTCATATAAAAAAATTTGAAAAATATTGTCATTTTTGCAAAATTGACGCTCTTTTTTTGTTTATAGCGCATGATCAAAAAATCGCACAGGTGATCAAATACCACCAAAAGAAAGCTCTGTTTATGGGAAAAAAAGGACGTCAAATTTGTTTGGGTACAGCGTCGCACGACCGCGCGATTGTCCATTAAAATCACGCAGTGCCGAATCACAAAATAGGCCCTGGTCAGGAAGGGGGTAAAGTCTTCCGGGGCTTAAGTGGTTAAGTTAATCTATATTTTAAGGATACATCATAACTGCCCCATTTACTATGGCTAAATTTAGCCTAAAATTAGCAAGATAAAAATTTAGACCAATCATACTGCAGTTAGAATGACCCAAATTCAAATCTTGATGCTATAGAAAAAGAATGGTTCAGTCAGATATATATTTGGCAAATTAATTGCCTGTAGGAAAAATAGAAATATATACTTTACCAAACAAACTTAATCTTGTTGCCTGAGATGTCACGTTTGTGTAGCCTCAGCTTCAAATGTCTCCCATCAGTGTCCGAGAACCTCCTTCAAAGCATCTTACTCCCTTCATGGTCTGTTCAATTCTCCTCCCGTCTCTAACTGACATTAAACTTTTATCCTATGGGAAAGTAGACGGGGATCTTGTTTTCCATATGAAAAAATACCTCAAAAAGGGGCTTATTCGCTAAATTTCTATAGCTCTGATATAACTCTGAAGATCAATAGGGGGCACTGTTGAGCTACATACATGTTTAGGACATTGAATTGAATTTCATTATTTTCTCAAAGATAACCTTTTGACCTAAGTCTAGAAAAGAAACCTAAATCTCATCTTCATGTCATATTCTGCCAAGAATACAGACTACTTCATAGGATTTATATAACCTAGACAAGACGTAAAACAAACTTCTAGGGACTGTTTATTTAAGTGAATAAGTGAAGCAACTTAAGTGGAATTAGTACTTAGCAATTACACACAAAAACAAAACAATAGTATACAATGCCTTCCTAGAACTATGTATATGCTTCACATACTATAATGACCTTGTTGCTAATACATCTCTATAAATAATAATAATAATGTTTCCTCAACCATATTTTATATGAGCCCTAAAAAAAATATACTGATGTTTTTGTTCATTGTGAAACTCAGCCAAAACTGACATCACATCACCCTCATTAGCACCTGGTGCCACCATGGCTGGATCTTATCTTGGTGTGATGTCAATGGGCCTCTTTATTTATGGCTTGAAAAAACAATCTTTGCTGAGACTTTAAAAGTGTCTGTAAAGAAATCTTACTTAACCACTTGCCGACCGCCGCACGACTATCTACGGTGGCGGTCAGCCCCTCACAGGCAAAGTGACGTAGGGCTACGTCACTAGCTTGTGAGGGTCTAGGGAGCGAGCGCGCGCCGCCGGAGGCGCGCTCCCGCGTGGTCACGGACCCCCTGCGCGTGTGACCGGCGGACCCGATGTCCGCCGGCCACTCTGCGATCGGCGGGGGAGAGGGAGAAAGTCAGGCAGCTTGTGTAAACAAGCCACCTGTCATTCTCCTCGCTGTATGAGAGATGATCATATGGATCTACTATGTAGATCCGTTGATCACTCTGCATACAGCTGAAGCCACAGCCAATCACAGTTAGAATCACGCCCCTAGGGACACACACAGCCCCTCCCTCTCAAATAAAGTTAACCCCTTCACTACCAGTGGATTTTTACAGTAACAGTGCATATATATAGCACTGATTACTGTAGAAATGTTACTGGTAACCCCAAAAGTGTCAAAAATGTCAGTCAAGGGTCCGATCTGCTGTCCGCCGCATTGTCGCAGTACCGCAAAAAAAATCGCAGATCGCCGCCATTACGCGTTAAAAAAAAAACAACAAAAATGACAAAAATCTTTCCCTTAGTTAGTAAACGCAATAACTTTTGCGCAAACCAATCAAAATACGCTTTTTGCGATTTTTTTTACCAAACATAGGTAGCATAAAACAAATTGGCCGAAAATGTTAAAAAATTTTGATTTTTACATTTTTTTGGGGGAATTTCATATAAAAAAAAGGGAAAAATATTGCTATTTTTGCAAAATTTACGCTCTTTTTTTGTTTATAGCGCGTGATCAAAAAATCGCACAGGTGATCAAATACCGCCAAAAGAAAGCTCTGTTTGTCGGAAAAAAAGGACGCCAAATTCGTTTAGGTACAGCGTCGCACGACCGCGCAATTGTCTGTTAAAGTCACGCAGTGCCGAATCGCAAAATACCCCCTGGTCGTTTAGCAGCCAAATCCTCTGGGGCTTAAGTGGTTAAAGAAAATGAACTTTATTTCCCCTCATGACAAAATGGCTGCTAGGCTGCCCAAGATTACAATATGTACAAAATAATATGTATGGGCCTTATATGACTCCTTTTAGCCCCAATAGTCCCGACAATGTTTTAGAACCAAAAGTGCTCAAAATGCCAGACATATACCGGAGATGGGTCCAAATATGCATCCTTCAATTCTCAAACATGTGCCTCCCAGAAGAGTTTACCTCACTGCTTTTATAGTCCTCAGGGCATCCAAAAGGGCTCCACTGGGGAAAAGTAGTTGTTTTTGCTGTAATGATGACATTCTCAAAAAGAGGGCAGTGATGGCAAATGGTGGTCAAGCAGGCTCCTATAAGCATCCTAAGGAACAGGGCACAACTTAATAATGTCATGACCCATGACATAGCATCATGGTGCCTAGCGTAAGATGCATCCACGCGTCAAATGCATCATGCAAAATTGCCCCTATGTGAATGTGCTGGGTATTATACTGGTCGCATTGCCTACAAATCTGGGACTCTGTGCACTACTCAGACAACCGTATGTCCCCTTTCCTACCCCTGCTTCCACTTCTAAATAATACTCTCTTCCCCTAAGGCCTCGAACAACCGGGGCATTTTCCTGGTGGACTTAGCATGGTTTTGAGCAGGAACGCCATTTTCTCACGTCTTGTTACTTTCCTTCTTGGCCCTCTATTTAGGAAACCTTTGAAGCACCGGATTTAGAATGTTTCTACTTTCTTCAGCTTCTCCACTAGCTGATCCCTCTGAGGCTCACCTCCACCTTCCGATTCTAATAAACTGCCTTTGAGCACATCTATTTGCACTCTCCTGGTGCATCAAGTACTATCTCAGCAATTTATTCTTCCTTGAGCGTGGTCCATGCCCCTTGATCTTCCCCCTCCTACACGTCTCTGTGGAAGAGAGATTTGGCATCTCTGAGAAATGGAGCAAAGCCTGGTCTACTATTGTAAAATGCTCATTTAACACTACCACCCTGGAGGCAGCATCTAAAGGTTTACTAAGATAGTACTGGGTTCCAGCCGTAGAGCACATGCAAATTCTTCATATAGTGATAGATGTTATAGGGGCTGTGGCCTACGCAGAGATGTCCTCCATACTTGATTTAACCTAACTAGATTTTGGTCTAGGACTTTCAGACTCCTGCACACCTTATTCTATTTACCCGTTCACAAGGATGCAAAGTTGACCCTATTGCACTGTCCTATCCCAGGTCTATTTAATTATCGACAGAAACTGTCCACCTATTTGTTCCTTGTGGCTAAGCGTACAGTAGCCAAGGCCTGGAAGAAACCCACAGTCTCCTTTGCAGCTGTGAAGGACTGTTTGACCACTACGATGATCAATGAAAAGATGTGCAGCATTTTACATGACTCCCACTCTAAATGTGTGTAAAAATAGGTGCATTTACTATCTTTTTTTTTAAGAGCCTGAAAAGCATTGCACCAGTGACCAGCAGGTCTCCTGCAGACTGTCAGTATCTACCGTACCTCGTACAAGCAGGCAGGAAAATTGGTGAGTCAATCACACAAGCAGGAAATAATGTTTCTGGGGTGTGGTCAGTATACATTCTGTGTACAGAACAGCTCCAGGCGGCCATATTGCATTGCATTTTCAGAGAATTACAAGTAGCACTGCCCCCATGGAAGCTGCTTAGAATGGATTCCCCTAGGTTACTCATAGAAACAGACAATTGAACTTATAGCTTTAAGTCCTCGGCTCAGTCAATGAACAGTCCAGGGGATTTGGTTTTTTGTATTTTATTTTGGAACTAGGATGGGAGAAGGGATGAGTGGGATGCTCCAATTAGCAACTATGCACATCTTAAGGACAACTATTTGTGGTGTGTGCGGCAAAGCCGCTGCTTCACTTTGCCACTGAGGTGAAGGTTTTAAATGATGAACAGTACTTTAAGCTTCTCTTGAAGGTCTATGTTGGCACCCCCTTTCTGCCCCACTCTGTGTGCTGGCTTTTGTCTACTGACCTCCTTGGAGTGGTCCCGTTCCTGGGCAGACCCCCGGCAATATCCCTGGTACTCACGGACACTGTTATTCGCAGGAATATCTTCCACTGCTCCACTGTCAGTTTCCACAGCACCTCGCAGCTCAGCCCCACACGCCTGGTCCACTAGGCCGAATGCCTGTGACCCCTTCCTTTCTGACAGGAGGAGAGACAGCCGTCACCCTCCTCCTGGGACTCTGCTTCCCGCCAAAGACCCCTTGTCACATGTACCCTCGGCTTTTATGACCAATCCCAGGATGCACCACTGCAGTGCCCTTCCACTGGGACAGCCACAAAAGCCTGTGTGTCACTGGCTGGGTATCCTCCACTGTCCAACAGGCTCCCCTATTGGATACAGTGGGGACACTCCAAGTGAATCACACCTGGACACATGTAACAGGCAAAACTATAAATCCTGCTCCCTGATAAGCAGAAGAACAATTCAATGCTTTTACCTAGCACCTGGCTAGAAGGGTGCTACATACAACAGCTGCAGATTGAAAAAGAAAGGTAATTTTTAATAACATTCAATTACAATATGATTTGTGTCACAATTGTATACGCTATATTGTTTTTTTTCTTTATTTGCTATTTTTTTCCCCCACGAAAGTGGAGTTACTTCCATTTCTAAGAAACTGGAGTTGGACGATGTACTGCGGTGTGCTTTACAATATTGTACAGAACACAGGACTGTCTTTATCACAGGGCAAAAGGGGCAGCTGCCCTGGGCCCAGTCATTGTTATGGGGCCCAAGGCAGCTTCCACTTGAGCCCGCACTGCTCACAAATAGTTGAAAAGTGGATTCGGGAGGGCCCAAGAAAAAGTTTGTCCAGGGTCCAATCAATTTTAAAGACGGCCCTGTCAGAACATTGTGGTATTTTGATACAGAAGAGAAGAGGCACCTGACAGTCATTATCAGACACCTGGGTTCCATTGCTTTGTGCAGAGAGGCCTGAAAATAACATTTTCTTCACAGCAAAATGGGACTGAGAGCCAGATAATAGGAGTAGTGAATACGAGATATACCACGAGGGCCCCATCATTTCCGGGCCCTCCCGGGAGACATCGGTATATTTCAAAGGCTGTAAGCAACCTCAGTACTTAAAGGATTCACCATTTACAAGTTTCTTTTGGACATTGATGGTTCTGATTGCACAATATTGATTTTTGGACACACTTTTAAAGTACACTTATTGATGATGAAGATGTATGTGAAGAGATCACCTGGAGTCTAATACCAACGAGAAATATCAAGTTACTGTATTGACACTGAGCACTTTATGATATATTTTGCACACCATATATATTAGAATATTTAGTCGTTTTTGGTTAATGTCTATGGATCAAATTTGCTCCACAAGCGACTAATTAAAGCAGAGTTCCACCCTAAAAATGAACTTTGCAGCATCAGTTAGAGTAAAGAAACCTGAAAAAGAATTGGATAATTTTTTTTTTTTTTTTTTGTTTCACTTACCTTGTTTTTAATGAAAATGAACTTACCTTCCTTACTCTTCCTCCTTATGTGGCCGCGGCCTCCAACGTCACTTCCTCCTTTGCATTGCGTCCTGGGAGATGAGCGTCATCAATCCCAGGATGCAATGGGAATGGCCGGCCGCTACTCTGATTGCCGATCGCAATCTACAGCGCATGCGCAAGATTGCGATCGGGATTCTGGGTAGCCAGGAACCAGGAAGAGGGAAGCATAAATAAAAACAAAAAGCAGAGCGCCTCTAAGTGTTATCAGTTTAATTAAAAGGGTAATGCAGGTACAGGAAAACTGCTCACATTTAAAACAGTATAAAATAGCTCATCTGTTAGGTGGTCTGCAGGAACACAGGGGTCCACGGCTGGATGTTAGTAGCTCCAAGAGATGGTGCAGGGGATGCTGAAGGAGGGAGATGTCTGGAGAGCCAAGAGACCAGATAGTAGATGGTCTCTTGGCTCTCCAGACATCTCCCTCCTTCAGCATCCCCTGCACCATCTCTTGGAGCTACTAACATCCAGCCGTGGACCCCTGTGTTCCTGCAGACCACCTAACAGATGAGCTATTTTATACTGTTTTAAATGTGAGCAGTTTTCCTGTACCTGCATTACCCTTTTAATTAAACTGATAACACTTAGAGGCGCTCTGCTTTTTGTTTTTATTTTCACTTTCAGAGCTGACTTCTCTCTGCAGCTGAGCTGGCCCTGAGTGTAATCTATTTCAGCCATCAACTACACCAGATTAATGACTATACATGAACTGCATACCCCTTGATGCTATATAGGTATGTGTGATGCGCCAACTCTTATCCTGCTTGTTCAGGAAGAGGGAAGCAGCAGTGGACACCAAGGCTTTAGATGCCTACACCGGAGATGGCCGCGCTCTGCAATCAATTTTAAAGGTAAGAATTTATCTTTATTCCATAACTGTAATGTACTGTAATGTTGGGTTAGTGTTAGTGTAATTGGGGATAGCTTAGAATTAGGGGGGGTATTTTTAGCTCAAAAATGTGTATGTGGCCAGAACTCCGCTTTAACCTTTTGCACTGAATGTACGCACACCCAGCACTTTATTTGTATATTCACATATTATATATTCTTTTATTTTTTTTCTTGCTCTTATTTATAGTGTACAATATATATGTTTACCTGCATCACAATGATCTTATGATGTATTGATTTTACGTAAATTATCAGCGATTTTGCACTTATAAGGAGACATACATACACATAATTGATTTATTTATTCAATTTCAAACTTTTCACTTTAAGAGAGGCAGCGCACCACACCCTCTAGTTCCTCCTGTATTGAATTGTACGTAACTGTATTGTCTTCCCTCACACTGTAAAGCGCTGCACAAACTGTTGGTGCTATATAAATCCTTTAAAATAATAATAATATTAATAATTATTGTGGCATTTTGGCAACCTTTAATCCTACTGTGACTCATTGGGAGTGCCAATATACTGTAACTAAACTTGATTTGCATTCATTATTCTCATATTACGAAGAGGGCTGTTTATTAATACTACGACATCGAGTTATTTGTGATTCACCCAAAACTGATTTGTCCTACTTCCAGTGGATCGAAATTGGTAATGAATCAATGATCCTTATTAAAATGATATGAGAGGAAAATTTTCATACAACATTCTAAATGCAAGTTTATTGTGGACCATTATGACCTACGTCAGTTTTTTTTTATTAATAAAGTATAAATTAAATGTTTTTAACTCAAGGTGGTCTTATTTGGCTATTAGTAGAAGAATATCTTTGGATTCCTCTTGTACCAAAAGCACTGAGCAAACAGTTGGCGCTCTATAAATCCTTTTATAATAATAATAATTTTGCTATTAGTAGAAGAATATCTTTTTTTCTTTCTATATACACAGTATATAGTTGTGATACCTTAGGCTGGGTTCACATGCGTGTTTCCCTGCATCCAATTCGCATGACCTGTGAGCAGTGGTGGCTGGTGCTCCATGAGCCGGGGGGGGGGGGGGGGGGACGGTCACTGGCGCCCTGTGCTTTTCACAGATGAGCGCAGGTTGTGATAGACACATGTGACAGACATAAAAGGGTCTGGAGAAGCCATGGAGAATGCTATGCTGCCTGCAACAACGTTTAGCATGATCGATTTGGTGGTGGGTCAGTGATGGTCTGGGGAGGTATATGGCACCCTGACTGCTATTAGGTAATGGGATGAAATCCTTGGACCCATTGTCAGACCCTACGTTGGTTCGGTGGGTCCTGGGTTCCTCCTGGTGCACGACAATTCCCTGGCCTTATGTGGCGAGAGTACGCAGCCAGCTCATGGAGGATGAAGGACTTGATACTATTGAATGGCCCCCACACTCGCCTAACCTAAATCCAATAGAACACCTCTGGGACATTATGCTTCAGTCCATCCGACGTCGCCAGGTTGCACCTCATTGCAACATCAGCAGCTCAGTGATGCCCTGGTCCATATCTGGGAGGAAATATCACAGAACACCATCCGTCGTCTCATTAGGAGCATATCCCCCAATTGTCAGGCATGCATACAAGCACGTGGGTGCCATACAAACTACTGAGTACCATTCTGAGTTTCTACAATGATATTTAAGCAAAATAGACTAGCCTGCTGCATATTATTTTCACTTTGATTTTCGGGGTATCTTTGAATTCAGCCCTCTTTAGGGTGATAATTTTCGTTTTCATCAAACGATGTGGCATTCTTTAGTTCCTAATACATTACCCAGTCCATACCAGCATAGATATCCAGCTTGAGATTTTTCCACATTGAGATCTGATGTGTTTTCAAAGTGTTCCTTTAATTTTTTTTTTTTTTTTTTAAGCAGTGTATTTAAAGACAGGGTATTTTTCAATTACTATTTCCTTTTTTTGATGAACTGCTTAGTATTTATAGGGTAAAAATGTTACCTCTCTTTTATACATTTCAGTAAAATTCTGGAGGGGATTCCTACCCTTCCCCATTCTATGCAACGCTAAAAAAAAAGGTTGGCTTTGCATGCACCTTAGGTCAACCATTCTCACCTTCGGATTCCTTAAACTGTAGCTGGTTGACCTCCCATCTGATGGTGCTGGCATGGTTCTGGGTCCAACACCACTTAACAGTGCCAGTAGAATGACACCAATGATCTTTTTAGCTGTGTGTAAGAGGGGGCATTCTTCCCATTGACCCCTGGTGAATTTGATTGAGCAGGGGATCCTCAAGACCTGACATTTATTTTAAGGGTTCCTTTGGGGTAAAAAGATTGAGAAAGGCTACTTTAGATGCTTGATGATCTATGCACAATGGGCAATGTTTGTGTTAAACATAAAAAAAATGTAGCACCCTCCTAGATAGGTGCTAGGTAAAACATTTGTTTTGCTCCATTTGCTTATCAGGGGAGCCTGATATGTTAGTTATGCCTGTTGCATGTGTCCAGGGTGTGATTCATCTGGTCTGAGGGAGTGTCCCCACTGTATCCAATAGGGGAGCCTGTTGGCCAGTGGAGGAAACCCAGCCAGTGACACACAGGCTTTTGTGGCAGTCCCAGTGGGAGGGCACCATCGCAGTGCATCCTGGGATTGACCATAAAGCCTGAGGGCACATGTGACAGGGTGTCATTGGTGGGAAGCAGAGTCCCAGGAGGAGGGTGACGGCTGTCTCTCCTTCCGTATGCTGAGGAAAGTGGTCACAGGCAGTCGGCCTAGTGAACCAGGTGTGGATCTGAGCCATGAAGGTCCTGGAGAAACTAACAGTGGAGCTGAGGACAGAGCTACCTGGGAAAAACAGTGTCCATGAGTACCAGGGGGCTTGCCAAGGGGTCTGCCCAGGAAGGGGACCACTCCAGTGAGGTCAGTGGACCGAAGGTCAGCTCACACAGTTAGAGAGAAAGGGGGTGCCAAGTAGAACCCTGAAGAGTAATTTACCAAGTAGTTTGCCTTTCAAATACTTTACTTCAGTGGCAAGGTGAAGCAGCGGCCTTGCCGCATTCAACATAGCTAGAAGTCCTCAAGATTGTGAATAGTTTACTAAGTTGGAGTATCCCACTCATCCATTCTCCCATCCCATCATAAATAAAAACAACAAAAACCAAATCCCCTGGACTGTTTACTGTCTGAGCCAAGAATCTAAAGTATTAAGAGCCGGTCCACACTAGCGCGACTTGTCAGGCGACTTGTCAGCCTGACAAGTCACGCTCCCTCGCGGTCCATTGACCGCTACAGGACCCGTTCTAATAGGAGCGACACAAGTCGCTCCGACTTAGAAAAAGGGTCCTGTACTACTTCGGGGCGACCTCGGAGCGACTTGCATAGACTTCCATTATGTAAAGTCGCTCCGAAGTCGTGGTGCATGGTAATGCACAAGTCGCCCCCGAAGTAGTAAGGAGTCGTGTCGCCTTAGTGTGAACCGACTCTAAGAATTCAGTTGTTGCTATAGGTAACCCAGGGGGAACCCACTTTCAGCAGCTCCCATGGGAGTAGTGCTACAAAAACAAGGAAAAGAGTGAATTTGGGAATTTTTTGTATCAATTTTACAACTTAAATATCATTTTTTTAAAACATTTTTAGAAGAATTTTACTCAAGAAGAGGATCATTGGTTCATGGAAAGTAGAGTCATTGTTAGATTGTGATAGTTACATTTTGACAAATACATCTTATGGCCATGGTGAGGTTTATGTAGAGGTATTATTGAGGCTGAAGATGAAATGTAACACCAATTTAACAAGCACCAGCCTGTTACACACACACTGAGCTTTATGATAATTTTAAAAAATACATATAATCACATTATTGTGTATGATTTATACCTTTGTACCTGAAAATTTGCAAAATCCCCCCTTTTTTTGTTGTTGTATAAATGTCAAAGGGATTACAGGGATGTTGGTCCATGCTCTTTGTATCAAAAATAAAATAAAACTGTCCTCCAAATAGTTTTAAGAAAGAAGACATGGCAGAAAGCTCTTTTATGGATCTTGTAAAGAAAGTTGAGTTTAAAACTCTCCAAAAACACTTGTTTTACTGAATTATTTGAAAATATAATTAAAATTAACCACAAATTCTAGATGGGAATAAAGATTAAAAGTTAATAGAATTTCAAAAGTTTTTTTTTTCTTCCCACTTTAAACTGTTAAGGGAGTGAAATCTCCTATTAAGAAGTCTTTGGAATGAGATACTCATAAAGCTCCTGCTGTGCCTCTTCATTCTCCTGTCCTCACAGTCCTGAAATCCATGGGGAATACTCGGGATCTCATTGTACTAATGGATTATAGAGTCATAATGCTGCTGGAACATGTCTAATCTCTTTAGCTGATTTATGGAATAAAACAGAACAATAGCTGTAGCCATGCTTGATATTCAGTTTATTAGGAGCCTCTCTACATGCGCTGACGTAGACATAAAAGAATAAAAAAAAGATTTACTTTTTTATAGGTGTCCTTGGTCTGGTCCGGGGTTTTCATAGGTCTTCCTAGCCCTCTCCTTCCTCTCAGTGGGAAGAGCCTGAATGCTGCAGACCACGGCACCACATATTCATGTCAAGGATCCACTTACGACTTACAGAAAGTCTCTATATACATTAGCGAGTACAGCAGCCAGAGCTGGTATTTGGTTTCACAGAGCTGCTGGAGGATCCACTTCTAGTTTTATTACCCAAACCTAAATGAGGCTCTGAAGCATATTTAAAGGCATAATGCGAGGGTTGTACTAAGAGTACAGCAGAAGTGGGTATAACTTTTTTTATTAACTTGCATAGGTCAATCAAATTTCATTCAAAGTTGATAGAGTAACTTTTTTCTATACTGTAGTAACTCTTCTTCTTTTTGATGATTGAGTTCCAAGCAGAAACAATATGCCATCATTGAGTATGCCGTCATTGAGTTCTTGATGAAGGCGGGTGCAAGCTGTCCAACATTGATGGTCTCCCACTGCGTGGTTTGTCTTCAATGCTGTCCTCTTCTTTAAACTACTTTATCCAACTGTGCACATTGCTCTTGTCGATTGCTTCATCTCCATAAACATTCTGTAGCATTCTGTGGATGTCAGACAGCCTGCACCCCTTCTTTATCAAGAACTCAATGACGGCACGTTGCTTTTGCTTGGAATCATCCATTATTTACTCGCAGTTACTATAGAGAGAGTTAGACCCCTTTCACACAGGTTGTCTGATCTGGTCCGCCTGTCAGTTTTTCTGGAGGACCTAATCGGACCCTCCAGTTTCTTCTATGGAGAGACATATGTCTGCTCACACCCACTGCCGATCCGATCTGATCCTGTTCACCAAAACAGATGGATCGTGGTCCTATTCCCCATCCATTCGGCGGATCAGATGACATTGGATGGAAATGGACAGGCAATCTGTTTTTATCTGACTGCCCCATAGAGGAGAGCGAGACTGTGTCCGTGTCCGATTCATAGCAAGGCAGACACGGACCTGTCATCTGCCTTCTCAGCAGGGATCAGTGGAGAGATCCCCCACTGAGCAAGCGGATTCCACTTAGCTGAGGCGTCCATGTGAAAGGGGCCTTACTCTACTATCATGTAAAATTTGAACAACTTATGTAAGTTATTGCAAAAGTTATGCACGTGTTTGCATTACTTTTGGTACAGTCCTTGTATTTTTTGGGGTTTTTTTTTTTTTTTCAGATGGAGTAGAGAATCGTTAAACAATGTTTCGTTCTTTGCCCCACTAGGGAAGTTACCCCTCATCTCCTGTTCTATAGACCAGTGGTTCTCAACCTTATTGAGACAAGGGGCTGGTAAATTCTTCCAAAATCTTCCATACCCCAAGGCTAAAAAAATACAATTTTTATATTAACATGGTAAAAGTATTGGAAAACATGTATTGAAAATCTGAAAGGATTTGGCTGGGTGTTACTTTGGGGGACGAGGTTTCTAGAGGGGACTGATGGGGACTCTGTGGGACACTGTAGGAGGTTGGGGGTACCATGGAGGGCTGAAAGGCTCTGCAGCAGGCTGGGGGGCATTGTGGAGTCTGAGGACTCTCAGGTGGCCATGGGGCACTATGGGCCACTTTGGGAGGTTGAGGGATACTGTAAGAGTTGGGAGGCACTGTGGGAAGTTAAGGGATCAGCAGCTGGCTGAAAGCCTCGGAGAGGGAGGCTGAAGCCTGGAAGTGGGCAACGGCCCGGTGGTTGAGAACCAATGTTATAGACTCAACTGGAAGTGAAAGAAAATCTCTCTGAAATGAGGGTAATCCCTTCCTAAACAGTCATCAGTACAAGAGTGTCTTTTGGAAGATTTCTTCTCACATCCTGTTCTGGGGACAACTGAAAGTTTTGTATTTTCTTTCATTTTTAGGCCTGTTGGCAACAGTCAACAGGCCAAATGCAGAGAGCAAAGGTTCCCAGTGAGGACACAGACAGCAATACAAATTGACTCTGACCTTTCACTACCCTTCACTACACATCACAAGGCCACACACTGATGACATCACTCTTCATCAAATGCTTTATTTGGCCAGAACACATACATAGAGAATCCCCATCCTTTTTTGTCGCATTTCATCCTTATGGGCTTAATCATAGATATTTATGGAGCACTGGCTGTTTTTCCCACATGTTTCCTATGACATTACTGTTGGCAATGCACTCACCAGTAAGGCATTAAAGGTATGGATGGATTGTTAGTGTAAGTCATGCTCTCTAATTGTTCTGATCACCAATGCCACCTTGGAAAAAAAAAGTGAAGGTAAATACAAAATTTTGAGTTGCCACCAGAACAGGATTAGAGGGGAAATTTTCCAATGGGGCACTTGCTCCCTTGTCAAATAAGGGGTACCCTACACAATCCTCTCATCTCCTGTTGTGTCTACAGGACAGAAAGTGAAGGATATTCTCCATAATAATACATAAATGGCAACCCCCCCCCCCAACTCTATCCAAAATGAAAAAATAAAGTTTTGGCTTTAGACAAGCTTTACTTACAAACTTGCACTCTTAGAACCTTAAATCTACAGTTGATCCAGAGGAAGGGAAAAAAAAATATAAAGCATGAAACAGTTTGCTCCAACAGGGGAACAATTTTTATGGATCCCTTGGCAATTGGATTTCTCCTGGATCCACAGTCTATAGTGTTATATCTTATAAATATTTATAACTATGCATTAGTGCCTTCACTAGGAACCCCCACAAGGTTATTTGAAAGTAAGTGCATGACATTGTCCAATTAACATTCACTGGCTCATCTATGCTAGTGACAGATAATGTATAGAACAGGAGCTGCATATTTATGTTTTTTTTTTATAGAAGAATGGTTAAATCTAATGATTATATATTTTTTTCTGTATACTTCTTGCTCTGAAGACAAAACAAAAAGTAGAAGGAAATCCATATCTCCAAATTTAGATATATCTAGATCCAAGAACATTTTTTACTATATCACAGCTTACCACTCATTAGATGTGGTGGCTGCATTAGTGCTTGTAATTTCCTGTGGACTGAGCAGAAATCTCAAACAAATAGTAACACTTTATCCAGCTATCTTCTATGAACTACAAAACCTCTCCTTCCTCTATAATGAAATTGAGATGAGGGGGAGGTGTCTGTAATCTAAAACAAGAGAGCAGCATAGGCTGACAACATTGGTCTTCCAGTGAAAGTACGATGGGTGAGCGTTGTCATCCAGGACAGGACGTGTGTTACTGGTGCAGGGGCTGACAACTTTCGGCCCAGGGGCAAGTACAAACCAGAACCCCATGGTGTAGCGACTCTGCCCCCCTCCCACTCTCCCTCTTCCGTGCCTCCTCCTGACCCCATTCAATTCTGAATCCCCACTCCAGGTACTCTCTACTCACCAGCCGAATCCGGGCTCCCAACCTGGCCAGCAGAGGCTGGCTGAGGGGAGCTGGGAAAGCTCGGTCAGGGGTGGTTGGGGGAGGAGAGTCTCCAGTGGGGCATGGAACCAGCCTCTGCTCAGACACATCAATGCTGGGGGGGAGGCCTGCGATCTGCTCTTGTCTTCATCCCACACTCAGTAGGTCAGCGGCAGGGGCTTTTTACTTCCCTTCACCAGGAATTCTTTATGCATGTCTATGGCAGAAGTGGTGCAGCCTTTTTATGGGGCATCAGAGAAGCCCGGGGGGCAATTGCCCCCCTGCCCCCTGGCCCAGTCCTCCCCTGTACTGATGGGATCACAAGAGGAACATAAAGGAAAAAAAGTATTTAAAAAAAGCTAATGAACCAGTACATCTAAAGACCGGTACACTGTAAGGACTTATTTACACTTGCTTTGACATTAACAAACGTTAAAGCACCTACCAGTTCAACATGCTCTTTTGATGCGTTTTTGTTGCTTCGGTGATGCTTTTTTGACGCTTTAATGAATGTTGGCAAATGCCCTGTGTGTGTTGATTTTCTATTTGTTTTAAAGGGGCCCAGTAGAACCAAAGCTCATTTGTACCTCTCTTCAGTAGATCCCTAGCTCATTAGTATCCCAATTCAGCAGATCCCCAGCTAATAAGTACCCATGTTCAGCAAATCCCCAGCTTATTAGTACCCTCATTCAGCAGATCCCTTGCTCAGTAGCACCCCCAGCTCTACTGATTCCCCCCTCAGTAGTAACCCCCAGCTCTGCTGATCCTCTGTTCAGTGGTAACCCCCAGCTCTGCTGATCCCCTACTCAGTAGTAACCTCAGATCTGCTGATCCTCTGGTTTTGCAATCCTCCTCTCTCTCTGGTCCTTCTCACCTCCTGCTATATTGCTCCCATGCTGTGCACCACATGTGATATCTGCTAGTTTCTCCTGCTCCAGTTCCCCAGCTCTGCTATTCCTTTGACGCTCAGTCCTTGGTCCCCAGTCCAATTTATCTTCCGCTATAGTGTTTCTCTATTGCACACCACACGTTAGATGCTCTGCTCCAGTCCAGACCCCGTTCACCTTCCTGCTGATCCACGCTGCGCACCAGATGTGATGTCTGCACCAGACACATCAATAATATATACACATGAACCGGAAGTGACTGCAGATGATATATTTCATAGTTACATAGTTACATAGTAGTTGAGGTTGAATAAAGACATCAGTCCATCCAGTTCAACCTGTATAGGTGTGTGTGTTGGTTTTCCAGTGCATCCTGGGATATGTCATACCTGTAATACCCCCAAAACAAAGTGAAGCTTAACCTGAATAAAAGCCCCACAAAAGCTGCAGATGCTGTAAGGGAGCGTTGTCATAGACTTCTATGGAGGCTTTGGAGACGCTTTGAAGCACCAAGAAAGCGACATGGGGTATAATGTTTGAAGCAAAGCACAGCAAAGAAAAGCAAAGCAAACATAGCATGTGCACAGGACTGTAAGGTAACCATTTTATTTAATGACAGGGGCTTTGATTGGCATTCAGATTGCTTTAAAAAAAAAGCGTGTCCAATGCCACATTTTGAAGTGTACAAGCCTTAATACATTAATTATTTTTGTATTTAGGTTTAGATTAGCTCAAAGGGACAGCTGTGACCAGTACAGATGCCTTTATTGAAATATTTTCCTCTCTTTTCTGGTCTTGATGACAACTGTTAAATGTTGGAGTTCTCATCACTTTCTGTACCAATAAAAAAGGTGACCCCGAAAAATTGGGTGAATATTCCTTGAAGCAACGCAGACAGCAAGAAATACCCAACAGATATCCTAATCCTTACCCACTCTTTAAAAAATGGAAATAAAATGGCTTTAGATATAGTTGAAGCTAAGTACAGGAGATGGATCACAGAATTAACCAAAATGTGACTTACCTCTGGAGTTTGAAGGTTATATTCTGCAGCTGCTTCTCTTGATGGTACTCCACATAACTGCCATACTTTTGAAATAACAAAGGTCAGCATGCACTTACATTTGTACTAGCAAAGCAAATGTACTTAGTACTTGGGTAAAAATATCTAGATGTCTGGAATAAAGAGACATTTTCTTTCTTGTTTCTCTGGTTGATAGAATTGTAGGGCATATATCTTATGTAACAGCTCTATGTTCAGACATTCCACGTCCTAACTCTGCCATGTCTGAAAATAGAAAAAGATGAAGATGGTAACGTTTTGTTGAGTAGCTGCATTATCCTATATAAACATATAATCAAAATGCATTGTGTTTTTTCACTTTTCAAGGTAAACATGAATTAAAAGTATCAAGAAAAGGTTATGTTTTTGTTTTATTTTTTGTAGTTTCTTACCAGCTACAGAGTTAAAATGCAGATGCAGCAGAGTTGATCTTAAGCAGTTTTGGAGTTGTAGTCATTATTTCCCAAGCTGGAGTCATCATCTACAGAGCCAGAAAAGTCATTTTAGGAGCTGGAGCCATCATTTCTGGAGTTGGAGTCATCATTTGTGGAGCTTGAATCATCACTTGTAAGGCGGGAGTCACCTGGAGCTGGGATGATCAATTCTGGAGTTGGAGTCATTTCTGGAGCTGGAGCCATCATTTCTGGAGCTGGAGCCATCATTTCTGGAATTGGGATCATCATTTCTGGAGCTGAAGTCATCATTTCTAGAGCTGAGTCAATTTTGGAGCTGCAGAAGTAATTTCTGGAAATGGACCAAATCGTTTCAGGATTTGGAGTCATTGTTTCTAAAGCTGAAGTCATCATTTTTTTAATCATTTTTGGAGCTGAAGAAGTCATTTCTGGAGCTGGAGCCATCATTTCTGGAGTTGGGATCATCATTGCTGCAGCTGCGTCATAATTTCTGGAGATGGAATCATCATTTATGGAGCTGGGGTGTTATTTCTGGATCTGGAGCCATTATTTCTGGAGTTGGAACCATCATTTCTGAAGCTGCAACCATCATTTATGGAGTTTGAATCATCAATGCTGGAGCTCAAGCTGAAGCTGAAGCCATCATTTCTTGAACTGGAGTTGATTTCTGAAGCCTTCTTGAGTCAAGTGTCATTTGAAGTTCATCTATTGAAGTGACTCTGGAGTTGTAGGTGGCAAACATGGATCACTGCTAATCCTACCTAATGTCTGATCTGACACAATGTCTCCACTGCTCCAACCATAAAAATATCAGTAGTAGACATGATTAATGACTGCTCTGCTTTTAACTGACCCCTTTCCTAAGCATTTCTCTCTGCAAGGCAAAAAAAAATCTCAAGCTTAAAGCGGAGTTCCACCCTCTTTTTCAACTAAACGGATTTGAGTAGGTATATGCTTTTGAAAAATAATTGGGCAATATTTTTTTTTTTTTTTTTGGGTCACTTACCTTATTTTAGAGGAATCTTTGTCCGACTTCCCCCTTCTGCGGCCGCGGCCCCGGACGTCACTTCCAGTTTCGCATTGCGTCCTGGGAGATGTGTGTCATCAATCCCAGGAGGCAATGGGCATGGCCCGGCCGCTCCTCTGATTGCCGATCGCAATCTACAGCGCATGCGTGAAATTGCGTTCGGCATTCTGGGTAGCCAGAAATCAGGAAGAAGGACACAGCGGGGGACACAGCGGCTTCAGACGCCCACACCGAAGATGGCCGCACTCTGCAATCAATTTTGAAGGTAAGAAATGATCAACAATTAAAAACTGTACTGTACTGTAATGTGAGGATAGTGTTAATGTAATTGGCCATTTGTTAGTATTAAGGGGGTATTTTTAGTTTAAGAAAGTATTTTCGGCCGGAATTCTGCTTTAAATTCAAGCTTCAAGCCTAAACAGAGTAAAGAACAGTGATAGACTTTGGAGATTGTTTTCAGGGTAAGTTCCCAAATTTAAGGAAATGTTGGGTACCGAATTCAAACCCCATTGAAGTTAATGGAAGCTGAATGTAAAAAAATATTAATAACCATTTTCAAGGTAATAGGCAAGAGATTGTCAAATAAATGGCAGGAGGGACTGGGCACTGCCCTAGAGAATGTATACCCAAGCCAATATATTTATATATATATATATATATATATATATATATATATATATATATATTTTTTTTTTTTTTTTTAATTTGTTAAGGGACTGATTTTAATAATGCTTACAGGCCAACATCAAAAATGCAAAATTCTTGTAAATAACATGCTTTGGGTATGCGCTTAACCTAGCGCATCTGTATGATATGCCCTCTAATTCCTCCTGTATTGAATTGTATTGTAACTGTATTGTCTTTCCTCATATTGTAAAGTGCTGCGAAAACTGTCAGCGCTATATAAATCCTGTATAATAATAATAAAAGTAGTACAAAATAGAAATTAAACACAAACTTTTTTCCTTTATTAAAAAAAAAAAAAAGTCTCACCATAAAAACCCATCATCAATCAAGAAGTCCAGTATGCTGATCTACGTAAATCACGCTAAACACACGCTGACCCACTGATTGGTCTGCAGCCACTGACTACCACACACTCCCTGAGCTGTCATTTGGCATGTAAACAAATGAGTGGGGGTAGTGGCTAACATCATTGACCAGTATACTGATAGCTTATATAGCAATTTATCTTAAAGATAGCATGTCACCTATCCAATTCAAGGTTAAGTGGAGCTCTTTAAAAGATGCCATTAATCCCCTATAGTAATTCAAATACCTCCTATTGCGAGTGGTGCCCTTAGTTGACTGGTGTTAAAACAAGGGTGGAAGCCATGGCCAAGTCACTAAAGGGGACATCCCCTAGTTATTTGCAGGTTTTCTGCAGCTCCTTGTAGTCAAGTGAGAGAACTTCTGTGGTAGCCATTTGTCTAGTCAATGTAAAGAATACAATCTTTATGAGTTTTATAAAACTAAACCTTAGGAAAAGTCAAGCTAAGTAAGAAGAATATAGTTAGTTAGTCTGGTTAAAAAAAGACACAGGTCCATGTAGTTCAAATAATAAAAGGGTAAAACGTATTTATATACCTATATGTAGCACCCTCTAGTTAGTGTATTAGAGAGTTTTTTTTTCTCTCTGTGCAATGTTGGTAAACTGTCAGGCTTGGCTGCCTGCCAAGCCTGTGTGGTTTGTTATTCTGGGCCAGGGTTGAGTGTGACAGTGGCGGGTATCAGATCCCTGCCCTTCTCACTAACTCGTGACCAAGGACCAGGCAATCTCACGCCCTGCCATCACTTGCGTAACAATGCCACTCTCAGCTGCACCCGGCACATAGATTTTCCAGCTTGCGGGACCACAATCTAGATGCCGGCAGGCTGAGAGCGATTGTCACTGGGCTAATTAGGCAATTAACCCTTTCACTGCCACCACCACTACGTTATGATGAGCCCAGCGGACTCTCGTAACTTTAGAAATATCAATTATGACTTTAGACTAATCATCTGTAACACGCGCTGTCACCACAGACAGGAATGTTCAGAGGATTTATTCTATACAGTAGCACTCTTCAAGAGACAGGTTCATTGTTAGTTTGCATTAAGAGCTTAGGGACAAGTATAACACTTTTCAAAATAAAGTTTAATAATAAAAAGGTTAAAATTGGTGCAAATAAAATATTTACAGAAAAAGGTGTTTCAAAGAAATAGCGACATAATTCAGCAATTAGAGAAATAAGATATAGGACTGAGAATTAAGGATACTTGCATTCAATGTCCAGAGTATTATCAGAGTTTCAGAAGCTGAGCCAGTGTGATCGGTTCTCAAACTTGATAGATGTTCCTTTCTTGATGTTAGTATGAGAGCTCTCTTTTTCTCTGAGACCGCAGGGGGTGTTAACAGATGTCCCTGACCAATAAACACAGTGGCCATGGGTGGCCCTAAGGTTCATTACAATACCAAGGAACCTCCCGTATAGACAAATGTATAACATAATTCATATCTTCCAATATCTACCCGTTGCCTTCTTGAAACTGATAGATTATTGTGCAGCATTGAATTTCATATCCATAGACACCAAACACAGGCCATCTCACAGTAACCTCTGACCCTCAAGGCATCTGACAGCTAGCTTCTATTCTATATGTGATAGGGTGGTCATGCCTGGTCTTAATTCGATCAATATGACATTTCTCATCCAAATATATACTTATTGTTAATGTGTCATGTTCCTGTCTGCATTTATGAATTGTGTATGTATTGTTAGATGTTTTAATGAGCAGCTTGGCTGTTGTGGCATTTACGACACAGCCTAGTCCGCCTTAATGGATTTGCTCAGATTTACGACCGGCCTGTTACAACATCTGCTAGGATTTCTGTCTGTGCTGAGATAAGGTTTCTTTGAAGTCGAAGCCCTCTGCATTCCAGGAATTAATTGAAGTAGGGGAGGGGGGCCGTGTGAGTGAGGATCTGCCTGTCATGGCAGAGCTCTGAACAAAATGGTTGCCGTGACAAAATGGTTGCTTGTGACAGCTTTTAGGATATCCAGTGCAGGATATCATTACATTGAGTAACTCAGGAAGGCTGGTATGACTCACATGCAGCACCTCTGAGACCTCCTCCCTACTTCTGGAAACTGGTAGAAGAGTCTAGAAAAATGGGACTGAAGGTGAGGAGGAGCGGCCTGGAATATTCTGAGGGCCCTGACCAATCCCCGACAGATGGGTTGGCAGGGGGCAGGCCTCCTCAAATACTCAGGTCAGCCAAGTTGGGGCAATGGAATTTGTGTGGAAGCTGGAGATGGAGTGTTAGGCTGTCGGTGGCAAATTTCTTCCTAATCCCCCAATAGACAATCAGATATTCCTTGGATCTACTTTATCTATAAATGTTAGTACCTAGTTATATGATGTGTATCTAGGAAAGATTCCAGACCTAAAACAATCTACTGAGCTGGACAGAACCACCTCTGAAGGGAGTCTATTCCATATTTTCACAGCTCTTACTGTGAAGAAACATTTCTGTATTTGGAGATTAAATCTATTTTCCTGCAGATGTAAAGAGTGCCCCCTTGTCCTCTGGGATGACCTTAAAGTGAATAACTCAACACCAAGTTCACTATATGAACCTTTTATGTATTTATACATGTTGATCATATCCCCCCTAAATCTCCTATTCTCAAGAGAGAATAAATTCAGTTCCTCTAATCTCTCCTCATAGCTGAGCTCCTCTATACCTTTTATCAGTTTGCTTGCTCTTCTCTGCACTTTCTCCAGGTCCCCCTGATATCCTTTTCGTGAACTGGTGCCCTAAACGGAACTGCAAATTTCAGATGAGGTCCTACTAATGATATATACAGGGGCAAAATGATCTCTCTCTCTCTCTCTCTCTCTCTCTGGAGTCCATACCTCTCTTAAAGTGATTGTAAAGGCAGACGTTTTTTTTCTATGCAATAAGATAAAAAGCCTTCTGTGTACAGCAGCCCCCCTCACCCCCTAATATTTACCTGAGCCCCCTCTTTACCCAGTGATGTCCACCAGTACCTCGGCTGTCCATTGGTACTGTCAATCAAATTCAGTTAGTCAATCGAGATAGAGAAGGGGCAGGGCCGTACCGCAGCACCATGTCTAAATGGATATATGGAGCTGCAGCTCGGCTCCGGTGCCCCCATAGCAAGCTACTTGATGTGGGGGGCACTCAACAGGAGGGAAAGGCCAGGAGCTCCAGCCAGGGACCTGAGAAGAGGAGGATCGGGGCTGCCCTATGCAAAACCACTGCACAGAGCAGGTAAGTATAACATGTTTGTTATTTTAATAGAAAAAGGAAAAAAAAAAAAAAAGAGACTTTACAATTACTTTAACACAATAAAGGATTTTGCTCATTTTGGAAACCAAAGCTTGGCCATTCATGCCATTATTAACCACTTCCCACCTGCATTATAGCCAAAAGATAGCTACAGAGGGGGCATACATTGCCAGGACAGCGTACATTGATGCCCTTCCATTATCACGCTGTCCGTGTGCGGGCAGCATGCTCTGTGATCGCTGAGTCCTTCAGACTCGGCTGATCACAGATTGGGGTAAAGGGCCAATCGCAGCGACCCTTTGTCACATGATCAGCTGTGTCCAATGACAGCTGATCATGATGTAAAGACAATCCATTTATCGGCTTTCCTTTCCTCATGCTGACAGTGTGAGGAAAGGAGAAGAGAGCCGATAACCGGCTTGTGTTAAAGGGACATCTACACTGATAATCAAGGCACTAACCCAACAGTGCCCACCAGTGATGCCAGTTGTACTGCCAATCAGTGCTCATCAGTGCTGCCAATCAGCGCCCATCAGTGCTGCCAGGCAGTGCCCATCAGTGCCTCCTCATCAGTGTCACCTGTCCTGTGCGGCCTACCAGTGCCGCCCATCAGTGCCCATTAGTGCCACCTATCAGTGCCCATCAGTGCTGCCTATCAGTGGTGCCTATGAGACATCCTGTAATGAAGTTATTCCACTGCATTGCTTGGTGTCATCTGCAAAGACTGAAATGGTACTTTTAATCCCAGACCGTATATTATTTATAAAGATATTAAAAAATAAGGGTCCCACAATGAACCTTGGGGTACACCACTGATAACCCTAGACCATTCATAGTAAGAATCATTAACCACTACTCTCTGAATTCTATCTTTCAGCCAGTTTTCTTTCTATTTACAAACTGACTTTTCCAAGCCTGTAGACTTTACCTTACACATTAGCCGTGTATGGGGAACCGTGTCAAATGCTTTTGCAAAATCCAAGTATACTACATCCACAGCCACCCCTCTGCCCAAGGTTTTACTTACCTCCTCATAAAAGGAAATCAAATTTGTTTGACAACTTCTGTCTTTCATGAACACATGCTGTCTATTGCTTTAAAATGTTTTTTTTTTTCTAGCAAGAACTCATCCATGCGGTCTTTTATTAAACTCTCCAGTATCTTCCTTGTCTATAGAAGTTCAACTAACAGGTCTATAGTTAATGCTAAAGACTTTGATCCCTTTTTAAATATAGGCACCACATTGGCCTTACGCCAATCCAGTGGTACCATTCCAGTCAATACCGAGTCCCTAAAAATTAGAAACAAAGGCTTTAAAATGATAGAGTTCAATTTTTTTAGGATCTGTGGGTGTATGCCATTCAGTCCAGGTGCTTTTTTCACCTTTATTCTGTCTAAATATTATCAATTTTGAGCCAATGTGGATCATTTGGGGCTGTGTCAATACCACCCTATTATGGACATGAGCTCCCCCATGCTCTTTTATATACACAGACTTGAAGAAAGTAAATAATACATTTGCCTTCTCTTTGTCCCCAGTCACCCACTCCTGATTATTTTGTAAAGGACCTACATGCGCAGACCTGACCTTTTTTACTATTAATATATTTGAAGTATTTTTGGGGGTTTGTCTCACACTCTTTTGCAATCTGATGTTCATTTTACATTTTTGGGGCCTTGATTTCCTTTGTACATATTCTGTTATATTCTTTGTAACATTTAAACAATGATAGTGTTCCTTCAATGTTATATTTTTCAAAAGCTTTTTTCTTATAATTTATATATTTTTTACTTTGGCCGTGAGCCACATAGGTTTTAGTTTTAGCCTTTTAAACGTATTGCTCTTGGGAATATACTTTGCAGTGAATTTCCATACAGTCTTTATGAAGAATTCCCATTTCTGTTCTGTGTTCATAGATGCCAATATTTCCTCCCAGTCTAAAGCCCCATACACACGCTACGAATTTCCGCCGACCGCTCATCCGTCTTTTGTCGAGAGTGCGTGTCCGTTTGTTGGAATGTGTTCTAGACTGCACAAGAATTTTGTCGTCTGACAAAAGATGACGTAGCTACGTCCAACACTACAAAAGAGGAAGTGAGTTTGTGGCCGTGACCCTTCTAGGCATCTCGCGCTGATTTCGGTAGCATTTGTTTGGTAAACGACATTTCGCTATATTCCGAGACATCGTTCGAGAACCAATTATGATGACCGAGGATTCTACTCTTGCTGTTGTTGGGCTGGGAGTAATTGCTCTAAGTCGAGTTCTTTGCAAGAAAAAGAGGACCTCCTGGTCCAAAAATTTGTTGCTCAACCGTGAGCAATTTTCCCACTTGTCCTTGCTGCAGGGGCTACAGGAAAATAATCCTGATGACTTCAGGAATTATTTGAGGATGACGGATCCACATTTTAGCCGTCTTCTTGCCTTGGTGTCCCCCTATATTTGGAAGCAGGATACATGTATGCGGGTTGCAATTACTCCTGAGCAAAGGCTAATTGCAACATTGAGATATCTTGCAACAGGGATAAGCCTGCAGGATCTCAAGTTTACCACAGGTATCTCCCCCCAAGCTCTTGGAGTCATCATCCCTGAGACCTGCTCTGCTATCATTAAAGTCTTGCAGAAGGACTATATCAAGGTATGTTTCTTGTTTTTCAATTACATTCAATGTGCTTGTCAAGTCAACATAATTTAGTTTATTTTGTATGTACATCAAATTACATATTTCATTATTTTGTAACTGCCCTCTGGCCTCATGCACATAGTTGTAAAGCTCTATTTTTTACTAAGCATTTTTAAAATTAGCCAGTACCCACCCCAGCATCCTCTCCTATGTGTCCATCAACACATAGCCTGTTAACAGTATATTTTATCTGTGTCATTTTCTGACGTTCTCAGAATCCATTATCCTTTTTTTTTATATACATAGTTTGTGAGGTTTAAAAAAGACACCAGTCCATCCAGTTCAACCTATGATTGTGTGTGTTTATTTTCTGATGTAAAAACGTTCAGTGTGCACAAGCCCTTAATAATGTTTAAAAGCATAATTTTACCCACCCACCCATGCTAAATATAAAAGTCAGCATATACAAATACTGTAGCTGGTGAATTACAATATTATGACATTAGGAGGCAAGTATTAAATGTATGTAGATGTTATACCCAAAAATGCTAAAGATTCCCTTCATGTTGTTCTTATCTTAAAGTTGCAAAAGCATTTGTGTGCCAAATGTGTGTGTAATAATGTGATGTGCACAAGCACTCATTTTTAAAGTATTTTTTTCCTATAGTTCCGACCAACACAGAGCAGTGGCAGGAAGTTGCTGGCCAATTCCAGGAGCAGTGGGATTTTCCGAATTGTGGGGGTGCTATTGATAGCAAGCATGTTCGCATCGTCCCACCACCAAATTCTGGATCATATTATTATAATTACAAAGGTTTTTTTAGCATTGTAATGCTTGCAATTGTCAATGCTAATTATGAGTTTATTTTTTTGGACATTGGAAAGAATGGC
The DNA here is from genome assembly GCF_965119305.1 of Pelophylax lessonae. Lineage (NCBI taxonomy): Eukaryota > Metazoa > Chordata > Amphibia > Anura > Ranidae > Pelophylax > Pelophylax lessonae. The sequence goes on along the minus strand of NC_138772.1, from coordinate 530,368,816 downwards.
TGAAATTCTGATGGGGGAGTCATTGACCAAACCGAGTTTGCTTGGCGGCTACAAAATGGCACTCTCAACTTGCCATCCAGTGACCAAACAATTGAGGGTCTCAATTTTGTTTTTGTTGCTGATGATGCCTTTGCTCTTGGGGAACATCTTTTGAAGCCATTCCCTCTGAGAAACCTCACCCCCGAGCAAAGGATTTACAATTACCGGCTATCCCGTGCCAGAAGAGTGGTGGAGAATGCCTTTGGGATTATGTCGAATAGGTTTAGACTTTTTCTCAGCTCCATCAATCTGGCATTGTACAAAATCAATCATGTTGTCCTCTGCTGCTGCATCCTGCATAATTTTTTGCGCAGGCATGCAGAGACATATGTAACCTCTCAGCCAATTGAGAGTGACCCTGCCATGCCAGGGCCTAGTGTAGAGGATGAAGCACGTGGGGCTGTAGATTCAATGGCACCAATGGAAGTAGCCCGTTTGTGCAATTAAAAAATTTGCATTTATTCAGGAGTGTGTATTTTAATTTTTTTGGTACATGCCAAAATCAACATGTTTTTTGTTCAGCATGTGTTATATATGTGTGACTTTTTGAGGGTTAATACATTGATCAGTGTGTTAATCTACTGTTGTCTCTCCCCTGCTGTTAAAATTATATTTTTAACATGTGTGTTTGGTTTATCACTTGCTCCAATAGTGAAATTAGACCTTAACTGATCCACGAGGTCACTATATCTATTTTATTTTTAAGCACCACATGTTTCACTAAAGATAATCTAAATTGTAGAAGATACGTGTGCATTTGGGTACACATGTGAAGTATCTTGATTAATATTTTTTCATACAATTTATAAATATGAAATTGCCAAGCTCTTGGGGCATTGCTAGGTGGCCAAAAGACCAGGGCCTTCAGCCCCCCAGGTAAATTAGATAACCCCTCTCACATTGTAAAGTAGGTCCCACCCAAGGTCATCCCAATGTCTCCCTACATTGGTGGTCATTGGCCAGAAGTCCCCCATACATTGTGTTTTTTTTAAACCATTAGTGTAATAACAACTTAGCTCCACCTGTTATGTTGTGTTTATTTATGACATCCTTCTCACTGACCACCAATGTAAGGAGATTTTAAGTCTTATGTGAAACTCGCTCAGTGTAGAGATATAAGTGTTATATATAGGTAATCTAAAGGGAAATGAACAAATAAAGCTGCGATTCACTATATATTACACAGATCTCAGTGGAAGATTTCTGCGCTAAAAATATGAATAACTGGTGGGAATGAAGGGGAGAAGGGGGGGGGGGGGAAGCTGCTGACACTAGACCAACAGACGATGATCCTATAAACATAAATAAAAATAGTGTAGCGCTAATCAATGTACATAAATGAATACTACAAAAAACATAAAATGACAAGCAATATAACATGTGATGAGTCAAAAAAAATTGTGCAAGGGAAATTCGCAAAAAGTGAGTGCCGGTTCACACTGATGCGGCTGCGGCGATCACATGTAATGTCGGAGCGCACTGCTCCTTCATTACATGCAATCGGCTGTGCGGTGCGAGTTTAGCCATACACTTTGTATGGCTAAATTCGCACCGCACCAGCAGCAAAGACGCACGAGACCCTTTTTTGCAGCCGCATCAGGATCGGATCGCACAGCGGTTCACACTTGTGCGATCCGATCCTGTGCGAACTGCAAGATCGCACTGCGATATGCGATCAAACTGGGGGTGTCGTTAAGATTACATTGACACCCCCAGCGTATCGCATATGGCAGTGTGAACTGACAGGGGTGCGTTTGCGATGCGGGAACAGGCTGCGAATTCGCAGCCTTCCCGCATCGCATAAGTGTGAACCGGCACTTAAAGATGAGAATGTGAGTATCCAAAACACAATTGGTATCCAAAAATCATACAGTGTATCCTTCTTGTGACACCACAGGGAAGTGCGGGTAGGGGACACCACTGTGTAAGGTGTTAGGAAGCAGCTTACCAGAACAATATGGCCACTCAAATGAATGAGATAGCCTCAGCAAGTATATAGTAACAACAGATGGACTCCAGTATCTCCAAAGGGAATCACCAAGGAAGATCCAGATCTCCACAGCAAGTCCACAGTAGTCAAATAGGTACGAGCATATGTAAAGGATATATGACAGAAGACCATAGCGTAATCCCATAATGTATTGAAAAAGGTTTATTTAAAATTCTACTTACAAATAAGACGATACAAGCAGGCACATCAATAAAAAGGACTGTGGGTGCGACCGCGGCGTCCCGCGTGTTCCAAAACAGTATACAGGAAGTAGGCCGGCACGGATGGGGGTGTGTTGACGTTGCGTCTGGTGCCGCCGATGCGTTTCGTCATCAAACGACGTAGTCTGGGCTACAAGCTACAATTTTCTTTAGTGCCCAACATGTACAAAGAGAAATTTAGATAAATTAAATTTGTAAACTTTTGAAGATGACAGATATTAGGCAAAGAAATATTAGAACACACATTGTTGACTGAAAAGATTTTTTATTAACACACATTCACAGGGTTAGGGTAAGGGTAATGGTAAGGGTTAGGGTTAGGGTAAGGGTAAGGGTTAGGGTTAGGGTAAGGGTAAGGGTAATGGTAAGGGTTAGGGTAAGGGTAAGGGTTAGGGTTAGGCTAATGGTTATGGTTAGGGTTAGGGTTAGGGTGTTGTAAAGTGCTTAAACACCAGACTCTCTTGGTTGAGAACATCTAGCTTCCTTATAATTTTAGGGAACTTTGTTCAGTAGACATGTTACAAAATATTATGAAAAACAGTTCTTCAACTCTTCTTATTTAGTACTTGTAAAAATTACTCATATGCAAAGGAGCCCTGTATAAAAATATAAAAAACTTTTGGACACCTCTTGCACATCAACAATTAGTGGCCAAAATATAGGCCATAAAAATTTGAAAAAAAAATTGGGAAAAACAAGAATATCCCAAATAACAAAAAACAAAAAAACAAAATACAATCCAAGTAACCTTAAAATTTTGCTAGCAGGTCAACAAAGTCACGCATTTTGCATTGTAAAGCTGTAGCAGCCTCCTTTATTTTTTCTAGTTCGGAGCAACACTGCAACACATCAACAGTCCTCCTGGCAATTGTACAACTAGGAATACCATGATCTGTTAATTAAAAAAAAAAAAATAGTAAGGCAATGACAAGCACGTAGCTGAGGTCGTAATCTATAAACATTTGGAGTCAAGTTCATCATAAACTAATAGTTAGTACCTACCCTATGCATTGTTGTGTGTAACCTGCTTGCCCTTATGACTAGGGATGATCGAACGGTTCGGGTCGACCATCGGTTCAGCCCGAACATTGGGTGTTCGAGGTTCGGCCGAATTTAGAACTTTCTGCCCAAAAAGTTCGGAATTCGGCAACCGGAACCGACCAAAATGCAATGGTTCAGGAAATGGGCTTTAAAGGCCTGTGATTGGACCAGCACCATTAGCAAAAGCCAATTGAGGGGGCAGAAGAATGCTAGGAATGTGATTGGAGTGACTAGGGGGTCCATAGTCCAATCATTAGTGAATATGCCCCCCAGTATATAAGATAGCCCCCGCCAAATTCCTAGCATTGTTATACAGGACATGGAAGAGAGTGGAAGCAGTTCTGTTAATTTTACTTTAAAAGTGTCATTTAGCATTTATTAGTGTGAGGAAAGGGATATCTAGTGTAGTTAGAGTGCTCCTTTACACTTTAGTTAGCTTCAAAAATTTAGTTTCTGTAGGGAAAGTATGAAGTGTCAGGGATGACCGTAATGTAATGTAGGGTTAACTGACTGCTATGGCAGGGTGACCGACTGACCAAACCCTTCCATACCAGGGTGACCATAGTGTAGTGTAGGGTGAACTGACAGTGACTGCTATGGCAGGGTGACCGAACCCTTCCATAGCAGGGTGACCGCAATAGAGAAAAGCTAGTTTCTCTCAAGTCACTTTCGTTTCCGTAATATGGCTTCGCCGCCGCCAGCATTTTTGGCTGCAGGCGTTGCTAGTGCTTTTTTGAGCACATGTTTGGAGTCAGACATGACATCTGAACATGTGTATAGGGGGTATATATACACCTGCACATATATAGGTGTGAAAGGAGCAGAAAAAACTACTTGCGCTAATGAAATAATTAACACCAATATATTTCTGCTCCTATCACACCTATATATGTCTAGGTGTGTATATACATATAAGTCTGTGTGTATATACACCACTATACACAAGTTCAGATGTTTTGCCTGCCTCCAAAGAACCCAAAAAAATGCACAAAAAACGCTAGCGTCAAAAAAAAAAACGCCCAGGTGTGTTGTTGCAGGCATTTTTTGGGGGGGTTTTTAGAGGGAAGGCAAAACATCTGAACTTGTGTATAGTGTACCCGTGAAGTTTCAGCTCTGTAGCATGTCCAGAACCAGAAAAAAATATCATTTTTCAGTAGAGCAGGGATGGTGGGACCATACTTTTACACCTATATGATCTTTTTTTTATGGTTCTGGACATGCTACAGAGCTGAAACTTCACAGGTACACCTTTTAGACCCCCCAGACACAAAAATCACACAAAAAAAGTTCTTAAAAATTGTCATTTTTGATATATTTTTGATAGAGAGCCAATTATTGAAAAAAAAAAAAAAATTTCTTTGGATTTAGTATCTGGGGGGTCTAAAAAGTGTACCTGTGAAGTTTCAGCTCTGTAGCATGTCCAGAACCATAAAAAAAAAAAAGATCGTTTGTATTAGTGCAATTATAGATCTGGAATATGGCTTCTCGCTTTTCACACCTTGCCGGTTTAATAGCAGGCGTTTTTTTTTGGCATTTTTTTGGGTTCTTTTGAGGCAGGAAAAACATCTGAACTTGTGTATAGTGGTATATATACACCACTATACACAAGTTCAGATGTTTGCCTGCCTCCAAAGAACCCAAAAAACTGCCCAAAAAAATGCTAGCGCCAAAAAAAAAAACGCCCATTTTTTTGGGTTCTTTTGAGGCAGGCAAAACATCTGAACTTGTGTATACAGTACCACTATACACAAGTTCAGATGTTTTTCCTGACTCCAAAGAACCCAAAAAAATGCCCAAAAAAAAAACCGCCTGCTATTATACCGGCAAGGTGTGGAAAGCGAGAAGCCATATTCCAGATCTATAATTGCACTAATACAAACAAATCTTTTTTTTATGGTTTTCTGGAATTAAAAGAAATTTTTTTTTTCAATAATTGGCTCTCTATCAAAAATCTATCAAAAATGACAATTTTTAAGAACTTTTTTTTGAACCCCCCAAAAAAATCATATAAGTGTAAAAGTGGGGTCCCACCATCCCCGCTCTACTGAAAAATGATCTTTTTTTCTGGTTCTGGACATGCTACAGAGCTGAAACTTCACATGTACACTTTTTAGACCCCCCAGATACTAAGTCCAAAGAAATTTTTTTTTTTTTTTTTAATTTTTTAAATAATTGGCTCTCTATCAAAAATGACAATTTTGAAGAACTTTTTTTGTGTGATTTTGTGTCTGGGGGGTCTAAAAGGTGTACCTGTGAAGTTTCAGCTCTGTAGCATGTCCAGAACCCCCAAAAAAAGATCATATAGTTGTAAAAGTGGGGTCTCACCATCCCTGCTCTACTGAAAAATTATCTTTTTTTATGGTTCTGGACATGCTACAGAGCTGAAACTTCACAGGTACACTTTTTTGACCCCCCAGATACTAAATCCAAAGTCAAAATCAAAAAATATCTTTTTTTTTTTTTCAATAATTGGCTTTTTTATCAAAAATGACAATTTTTAAGAACTTTTTATGTGTGATTACTAGTCCCTGGGGCATGACCCAGAACCCTAGGCACTTTTTAGGGGCATTTATTGGGTTTTAGGGCTTTAAAATTGTGTTTTTTGATTACCGAAGTTCGGGTCCATTGATTTCAATGGGGTTTTGAAATCCGGGCCGAACTTTCGGGTAGTTCGGATGTTCTGGCCGAACCGAACTTTTCAAAAGTTCGATCATCCCTACTTATGACACCTATACTACTATGAAAGTACACAGTGCAAACATTATGTTCTCTTTGCACTGGTGTCTATGGCTCATAAACAATTCTACCTGTTGACACAAACAGATAACTACACCTCTTCCTCCCCTTGGTAATGCACTTTATACTATGTACAGTGGCACTGTATGGTTTCACACCTTGCTAATGTACCAAACAGGTAGTTCCTTTTAAGCATTAAATCAAATACACAAAAATAAAAATACACTATAACCAACATTCGAATAATACTTACTTGGGCACAAAACAGGCTCACCAACATTTGGTTCTGTTTGTGTATTTTTTGGACACTCGCTGGGGATCTTGGAGCAAATAATTCCAGATCTGAGGCGGCTGAAGGGGACAGATCCCATGGCTCAAATGAGGGAACTTCGGGGACATCTGGTATGTCCATTTTGTCTGAAATACAACAATAGAAGGGTAAAGAATCATCCCAAACTCACAACTGTTTGTGGCTCCCATTTCTTAACATTATTTGGCTACCAACCTTGATGTTGCTGTGGTGGTAAGCTGATTTGCTCAACACTTGACTCCACCATGCTGCACTCTGGACTACTTGGCACATAGCTTTCCTCCATAGTGTTCACATTGTCTTTTGGTTGATCATTTTCTACATAATAAAAATGTGGCATGTCAGAAAATTGACAGGGAGGAATTTAGCTATGACATGGTGCACTGCTTGACAGCTGTTTTCACATAAAATATTCTGACATGTACATGGTAACCTCCTAAAAATTAGGGACATTAATGATTTAGTGAGCAAAGGAAACAATTACCTTTTTTTTTGGAATGTGTCATTGCATCAGGGACCATGTCTTCATTGTTTTCCTCCAATGTGGCTGGAGCAGGCATGGTAGAGTCCCTTCTCCTCATATGTTGTCTTTGTTTTATTTTCCTTTTTTTTCCTATTTTAAGGTGAAAAATACAATATGGAGCAAATATGAGTTATTATCAAAAAATCTTAGCAATAATATGCATATATAGTTTATTATGGATTCATGTTTTTTTAATTTAATATACAAATAACTAATAAATATATAAATAAAACACATACATGACAATTTTAATTATTGAATAAAGTTTTCATAGACATTAGTATCTATACATTTCTAAAGAACATACACCAAATATACACAATACATTTTGCTTAAACACAACTATTAAAGAGTTTGTGAAATTCCGCGCTTAGGATAAGGGGTATATATGGAAAGTAACACCACGCTCAGCTGCTGCCCACTTCAGAAAATGCAACCCTAGAAGGGGAGCATTGAATATATAAGGGGAAAATAGAAGAAGTGATTGGCGCTAGTGGGGTATTTGGGAAATCAATTTGTGGTTGCGTCACTCCTAAGTTGAATTTTAAATGAAAAATGTGCAAAATAGAACTGTCATAAAAATTTGTGTAATAAAATCTGCATTAAGACCTATGTGTATCCTTATAAGAACATGACATAAGGACCCCTACGCTAAGTAAAATCAAGGGTCACAAGTGGTGGTCTATGTTCCAAAACAAGTTGATGTACACAAAAAATATATAATAAGGAACTATTGCAATAAAATACAACAAATAAATACAATACGTGAAATTAATAAATATAAAGTGCAGGAGTGCAATAGTGAATATTGGAAGTGGAGTGATAAATGAATAAATAAATAAATATCTCTTATATAATAGCAACCATAAATTCACAAGCAATAAATATAACAATAATAAATATAAGTGAAAAGATATATATATATATATAGCTGCCAGTAAATAAGTGCAATAGTGCAAGGTGGGAAAATTATTGTATTATAACTGTGCAAAACCGGCAGCAAAAAATGGGGTGTCTCTGCAGAAGATCATACAACTCAATCCCAGAACATGTGCATCCACGGTGGGTTAAAAGATCCGAAAAAGTCCTATATATATATAGTCCGTATATGGTGATTCAAGTGCTTTTTTCTCTAGGCCCGGAGTGTGGTGAGTGGGCAGAAGGTAAGGTGCTCCCCTAAGCCTGGGGTCCTGCGCTTACCAGATTCCTTTACCCCTACAGGGGTAACCAGCGGGTCGATATTTAGGGATCGCTCCCATACACTGGCAACCTGGACCTCCCTAGTACTCGATCTCACTCCGTTATGGATGATATGATGTCCGCTCAATAGATACAGAAAGATTCCAGTACAGTACCCGGGTATAAAGAAGAGAAGGGAAAGGAGCATATCTCTGTAGGGAATTGGGGGTTATTGAGGGGTTAACCCCCAATTCCCTACAGAGATATGCTGCTTTCCCTTCTCTTCTTTATACCCGGGTACTGTACTGGAATCTTTCTGTATCTATTGAGCGGACATCATATTATCCATAACGGAGTGAGATCGAGTACTAGGGAGGTCCAGGTTGCCAGTGTATGGGAGCGATCCCTAAATATCGACCCGCTGGTTACCCCTGTAGGGGTAAAGGAATCTGGTAAGCGCAGGACCCCAGGCTTAGGGGAGCACCTTACCTTCTGCCCACTCACCACACTCCGGGCCTAGAGAAAAAAGCACTTGAATCACCATATACGGACTATATATATATAGGACTTTTTCGGATCTTTTAACCCACCGTGGATGCACATGTTCTGGGATTGAGTTGTATGATCTTCTGCAGAAACACCCCATTTTTTGCTGCCGGTTTTGCACAGTTATAATACAATAATTTTCCCACCTTGCACTATTGCACTTATTTACTGGCAGCTATATATATATATATATCTTTTCACTTATATTTATTATTGTTATATTTATTGCTTGTGAATTTACGGTTGCTATTATATAAGAGATATTTATTTATTTATTCATTTATCACTCCACTTCCAATATTCACTATTGCACTCCTGCACTTTATATTTATTAATTTCACGTATTGTATTTATTTGTTGTATTTTATTGCAATAGTTCCTTATTATATATTTTTTGTGTACATCAACTTGTTTTGGAACATAGACCACCACTTGTGACCCTTGATTTTACTTAGCGTAGGGGTCCTTATGTCATGTTCTTATAAGGATACACATAGGTCTTAATGCAGATTTTATTACACGAATTTTTATGACAGTTCTATTTTGCACATTTTTCATTTAAAATTAAACTTAGGAGTAACGCAACCACAAATTGATTTCCCGAATACCCCACTAGGCAGCGCCAATCACTTCTTCTATTTTCCCCTTATAAACACAACTATTGCTTACTTTTTTTCAGGATATGATGGATGTGATCTAGCTGGTCTTGTTGCCGATGTTTCAGATCTGACCATCTTTTTCTGATTTGGTCCTTGGATCGATCCACACCATAAATATTCTTTAGAGATGAAATGACCTTCTCAAGAATTCTGTCTTTTCTGGAGTTGGGCCTTTCATAATTCTCCAGCTTGCCATCATAATCGTTTTTCTCCAGTATGGCCACCATCTCAACCATCTCACCCTTGCTCATAGGTGTGGCTTTGGGTTTTTTCTGAGCCCAACCACTGTGGCCTTTATTGTAAATCCCCGATTCTGCCATCTCCTCCACGAATCTTCCGCCGACTCACATGTGTGTGTGTGTCGCATGCAGCTTAATATTTGGCACGTACACGCCCCTGCGTCAGCATGCCACTGGAGGCGGAGTTGACGCATGCGCAGTATTTAAAGGCCGCCAGATCATTCGTTCGATGATTCGCCATCGGACAGATCTGTCACAGAAGCACGATCGGCGAACCACGAATCATCTGAGCAAACAAAGGTACAACTTTAGATTAGAGCATGGGTGTTTTGTGGCCTATACAGCTTATATTGGGCCTATCTTATGGGAAAAAAACATGATCTTTGACTATGTTTTGTGTTGTGTTGTGTCTTGCAGGCATCATGGTTGACAAATTTACGTCACCGGATTTCTTACCCCAATTTATTGAGGAATACAGACAGATGCCGTGTTTGTGGAGGGTGAAGAGTAAATATTACTCTAATAAGCAAACTAGAAATGCTGCTCTGCAAAAATAGGCAGATTTGTGCAAAACATTTTGCCCCAATGCTGACATTAATTAACTCAGAACTAAAATCTCAAATCTGCGCAGCACATTTAAAAGGGAGCTGAACAAAATATGCGATTCGGAAAGGTCAGGAGCTGCTGCAGATGATATTTATGTACCAAGGCTCTGGTACTTCGAGAGCCTGCGCTTCCTGACAGAACAGTCAGAACTCAGGCCATCCCTCTCTACTCTCCCTTCCACTGCGGCAGAGGGCTCATGTGCTGAAACCCAGGAGGAAGATGTAGAGGAGCCGACCTTGACACAGGTATAGCATTTAACAATATATTGTCTACAATAAATATAATGATTCTAAACAAATATTATCAAGGCAACAATTTATCCTTAATGTAAAATCTGTTATTTTGTGAAAATAATCAAACAAACGTGACATTTTATATACACTATAACATTATAATAATGTACTAATTTCCTAAACAGGAAAGTGTCAAAGTGGAGGAGCCGAGTGGAAGCCAGGCGTCATCAGAGCAGTCAGTAACCACCCAACCTCCTGAAAAGAGAAGAAAAAAAACAAAAAACTTTGGTGGAGGCCACTGCTTCCTTCCTAAGCCAGGCCTCTATGGCCCTGCAAAGAAAGCCAGATGAGGCTGATTTGTTTGGGTTTCTTACAGCCAATAAATTACAGCTGATGACAGAGGACCTACGACAAATGGACGAGGTCCTCCTACTGCAGGTGCTGAATAAAGGTGTCCAAGGAGAAATCCATGGACACACACACCTGTCAGACTACCAGCCACCCCCTCCACCTCCACCACACCCACCACACCCACCACAGCCACATGGCAGTCAGTGGCAATATGCACCCGATCCCCACCTACCCCCATGGTGACAAGACTATACATATTCCCATTTATAAATTAATTGAATTTATAATGTGTTTTTTCTGTTCCAGATTATTATTTGTTTCTAAGTTGTTTGAGCGCGGAATGCACTTTTGTTTACAGTTATATATTTTAAAATGAGAGGATCTCTATGTTTATTTTTGTATACATTTATTTTCCAAGTAAATAAAATGGTTACTAAACTACTTGCCTATCTTTATTTAAAAAAAGCATCTTGGGAGTAGGCAGCAATATATGTATTATACGCTGGAAAAACAGGGAGTATAATACTGTGGGGCATGTGTGGGGACTTTATGGGGTACCGTCTCCGACAAATAATGATGGTATATTACCACTCCAAAAAATATATAAAATCTTATTTTATTAACATATCAAAAGATACAAAAAACAAAAAGGGAAGACAGGAGAACAACAAATATAACATTAGATCAAACATACATAATGTAGACAATTTGCAGCAATATATGGTTTATTATATGTTTATTATATGTCTACCAACACAATGTATCCTTTGTATTTATTAAACGGTGCACTAAGAGGGGTCTGTGCTGTCGCAGCCCCCTCCCGAGCACGTTGAACAAAATAAATGTATATGATGTTTTGTGATTATATGGTTACAATGGATTGATTTTAATGCACTTTTCTGTCTTGATTATTCTACAGTTGTCCCTCTGAACACCTACCTGTACCCTTGTACCCCTGAAGAAGCGAATCACACCGCGAAACATGTAGGGTAGTGGGTTAGTTGTATATCAAAGCAGGGGTGGACTGACAAATCATGGGCCCCCCGGGCAATCAGAGATCATGGGGCCCCCTGTGTCCACACTCAAGCCACACAAAGCCCCACCTACAAATTGCAGCTCAGCCACATAGAGTGGGCATTTAAATATCTACCACAGCATAGCCTGCATGGAAGTTCCTGGCTTCTTTCTGTAGTGTGTAGCCTCATGGGGCCCCCTACTGACCCTGGGCCCTCGGGCAGTGCCCTAATCCCCGAATGGTCAGTCCGCCCCTGTATCAAAGGAAATACATGGGGTGTACCGGTTGCATCTGGTCTCCATAGTATTCCCTGATGATTTCAACACACATGTTACAAGAGGTTTTACAACTTGCTGCAAATTGCCTACATTATGTATGTTTGATCTAATGTTATATTTGTTGTTCTCCTGTCTTCCCTTTTCGTTTTTTGTATCTTTTGATATGTTAAAAAAATAAGATTTTATATATTTTTTGGAGTGGTAATATACGATCATTATTTGTCGGAGACGGTACCCCATAAAGTCCCCACACATGCCCCCCAGTATTATACTCCCTGTTTTTCCAATATAATTGGGATGTGGTACCTGTAATTGACTACTGATTGGTAAATAGAGCTTTTTCTTGCCTAATGTATTATACGTTAATGAAAAAATTAATAAAGGGAAACATAAATAGTTATATATTTTCCATTCATAATCCATTGATAATGGTGTGGAGTTAACGTTATAAAAAAACCATGCAACATGCAGAATAGCCAAATCATTATCATCATAACAGAACACATGCCTCTTTAACTAAAAAGTATACAATTATGAGCAGCAGTTCCCTTCTTCTCACATTAACCAAGATAAGCATGTGCTCCGCATTTCAAAAATTAATTTGCCTGCCGCGAGACGAAAGTTCTTTCTTGATACAATGGCTATTTTTAGGGCACAAATTCTTCCAGGTCGTTATTTGCTTCCGATCATGTGTGTTCAGATTTTAGATTTTTGTCTGACGAATTCTGTACAGACTGCACGTTGTGTTGACGGACTACAAAAATTATCTAGCCTGCACATCAGGAATTTTTCGGTCGAAAAGTCGGAGTCGGCTCTCGGAAGCACCATACTAACAATCCGAAAATCGGCAGATCGGTCGTCGGACGAATTTTCCCATCAGATTTTTCATGTGTACGGGCCTTAAGTTTTGCAGAGCAGCCCTCATCCTTGGAAAATTTGTTCTTTTAAGTTAAGTGTTTTTATATTTTCATTATGAGCTTGTTGATTACAGCTAACATTAAATGAAATCAAGGTATGGTCACTGCTATCCAGATGTTCTTTTATATGAACATTAATAATAAGCTCTGCATAGTTTGAGATTACCAGGTCAAACATTGCATCATTCCTAGTCAGGCATGACATCTGAACTGTATAGGGGTATATATACACACACATGTATGTCTATATACACCTACACATATATAGGTGTGAAAATAGCAGAACATAATTAACACCCATATGGCTCCGTTCCTTTAGGTGTATATATACATACTTGTGTGTCTATATATACCCCTATACACAAGTTCAGATGTTTTGCCTGACTCCAAAGACCCCAAAAAAATGCCGGAAAAAAAAAGCCTGCAATAAAACACCTGGGCGTTTTTTTTTTGGGCGCAGGCGTTGGGCGCAGGCGTTTTTTTGGGCATTTTTTGGGGGTCTTTGGAGGGAGGCAAAACATCTGAACTTGTGTATAGGGGTATATATATATACACACACTTATATGTATTTTACACATACACACATATAGGTGTGAAAGGAGCGGAGCCATATTGGTGTTAATTATTTTATTAGCGCAAGTATAGTGTTCTGCTACTTTCACACCTATATATGTGTATGTGTATATATACATATAAGTGTGTGTGCATATATACCCCTATACAGAAGTTCTGATGTTATGCCTGCCTCCAATAACCCCCAAAAAATGCCCAAAAAAACGCTAGCTACAAAACCGGCAAGGTGTGAAAATAGCGGAGCCATATCCCTGTTCTATAAGTGACCTAATAGAAATTATCTTTTTTTTTCTGGTTCTGGACATGCTACAGAGCTGAAACTTCACAGGTACACTTTTTAGCCCCCCCCCCCCCCCCAGACACTAAATCCAAAGTCAAAATAAAAAAATCTCATTTTTTTTTTCAATAATTTTTTCAATAATTGGCTCTCTATCAAAAATGACAATTTTTAAGAACTTTTTTTGTGTGATTAATAGTCTCTGGGGCATGACCCAGAACCCTAGGCACTTTTTAGGGGCATTTATTGGGTTTTAGGGCTTCAAAATGGGGTTTTTTGATTACCGAAGTTCGGGTCCCATTGATTTCAATGGGGTTCTGAAATCCGGGACGAACTTTCTGAAAGTTCTGGTGTTCTGGTCGAACCGAACTTTCGAAAAGTTCGATCATCCCTAATTACCACTGGGAGGTCTATAACATACTCCAAGGATTACCTTTGCAGTACGCACACCTATGTATATTTCCACCCATACTGCTTCACCTTTATCACGCTCTCCATCAACTATCTCCTTATTCATATTTGCTTTGAGATCACTTCTCATACAGTGCCTTGAAAAAGTATTCATATCCCTTGAAATTTTCCACGTTTTGTCATGTTACAACCAAAAACGTAAATGTATTGTATTAGGATTTTATGTGATAGACCGACACAAAGTAGCATATAATTTTGAAGTGGAAGGAAAATGATAATTGGTTTTCAAAATATTTTTACAAATAAATATGTCAAAAGTGTGGCGTGCATTTGTATTCAAATCAATACTTTGTAGAACCACATTTCCCTGCAATTACAGCTGCAAGTCTTTTTGGGGATGCCTCTACCAGCTTTGCCCATCTAGAGAGTGACATTTTGCCCATTCTTCTTTGCAAAATAGCTCAAGCTCTGTCAGATTGGATGGAGAGCGTCTGTGAACATTTTCAAATCTTGCCACAGATTCTCAATTGGATTTAGGACTGAACTTTGACTGGGCCATTCTAACACATGAATATGCTTTGATCTAAACCATTCCATTGTAGTTCTGGCTGTATGTTTAGGGTCGTTGTCCTGCTACAATCTGAACCTCTGTCCCAGTCTCGAATCTTTTGCAAACTCTAACACGGTTTTCTTCTAAGTTTGCCCTGTTTTTGTCTCCATCCATCGTCCCATCAACTCTGACTAGCTTCCCTGTCCCTGCTGAAGAAAAGCATCCCCACAACATGATGCTGCCGCCACCATGTTTCACGGTGGGAAAGGTTACACAGTTACATAGTTACATAGTTAATGAGGTTGAAAAAAGACATAAGTCCATCCAGTTCAACCTATGATGTGTGTGTGGGTTTGCTTTTAACCGTACATTGTATACCCCTGTATGTTGTGGTCTTTAACCACTTAAGCCCCGGAGGATTTGGCTGCTAAACGACCAGAGGGCATTTTACGATTCGGCACTGCGTGACTTTAACGGACAATTGCGCGGTCGTGCGACGCTGTACCGAAACGAATTTGGCGTCCTTTTTTTCCCACAAACAGAGCTTTCTTTTGGTGGTATTTGATCACCTGTGCGATTTTTTGATCACGCGCTATAAACAAAAAAAGAGCGTAAATTTTGCAAAAATAGCAATATTTTTCCCTTTTTTTTATATGAAATTCCCCCAAAAAAAAATGTAAAAATCAAAATTTTTTAATATTTTCGGCCAATTTGTTTTATGCTACCTATGTTTGGTAAAAAAAATCGCAAAAAGCGTATTTTGATTGGTTTGCGCAAAAGTTATTGCGTTTACTAACAAAGGGAAAGATTTTTGTCATTTTTGTTGTTTTTTTTTTTAACGCGTAATGGCGGCGATCTGCGATTTTTTTTGCGGTACTGCGACATTGCGGCGGACAGATCGGACCCTTGACTGACATTTTTGACACTTTTGGGGTTACCAGTGACATTTCTACAGTAATCAGTGCTATACATATGCACTGTTACTGTAAAAATGCACTGGTAGTGAAGGGGTTAACTTTATTTGAGAGGGAGGGGCTGTGTGTGTCCCTAGGGGCGTGATTCTAACTGTGATTGGCTGTGGCTTCAACTGTATGAGGAGTGATCAATGGATCTACATAGTAGATCCATGTGATCAGCTCTCATACAGAGAGGAGAATGACAGGCAGCTTGTTTACACAAGCTGCCTGACTATCTCCCTCTCCCCCGCCGATCGCAGAGTGGCCGGCGGCGATCGGGTCCGCCGGTCACGCGCGCGGGGGGGTCCGTGACCACGCGGGAGCGGGAGCGCGCCTCCGGCGGCGCGCGCTCGCTCCCTAAACCCTCACAGGCGAGCGACGTAGACCTACGTCACTTTGCCTGTGAGGGGCTGACCGCCCACGTAGATAGTCGTGCGGCGGTCGGCAAGTGGTTAAGGCGTCCATCCAATAGTTTTTTGAAACTATCAATGCTCCCCGCTGATACGACTGCTTGTGGAAGAGAATTCCACATCCTTACCGCTCTTACAGTGAAGAACCCCTTACGCACTTTAAGGTTAAACCGCCTTTCCTCAAGTTTTAGTGAGTGGCCACGTCTTATTGTATCTCCTTTCTCTGAATAGTTTGTTCCTTATGCTAGGGTCGCCAGTACAGTATTTGTACATTGATATCATATCCCCCCTCAATCGTCTCTTCTCCAGAGAGAATAGGTTCAGTGCTTGTAGTCTTTCCCTTATAGCTGATGTCCTCCATTCCCCTAATTATTTTTGTTGCCCTTCTCTGGACTTTCTCCAGTTCCAGCACATCCTTCCTGAGGACCGGTGCCCAGAACTGGACAGCATACTCCAGATGTGGCCGGACCAGAGTCTTGTAGAGTGGAAGAATAATCTCTTTATTTCTGGAGTGAATCCCCTTTTTTATACAACCCAGTAATCTGTTGGCTTTGCTTGCGGCGGCTTGGCATTGCATGCCACTGCCAAGCCTGTTGTCTACCAGTACCCCCAGGTCCCTTTCCATCCTAGACTCACCCAGAGGTTCCCCCCCTAGTGAGTAGCTTGCTTTCTGGTTTCTGGCCCCCAAGTGCATTACTTTACATTTTTCTACATTAAATCTCATCTGCCATGTAGTTGCCCACCCCGTTATTTTGTTCAGGTCTGCTTGCAAGATTTCCACATCCTGCATAGAAGATATTGGCATGCCTAATTTAGTATCATCTGCAAATACTGAGATTGTACTAGATATCCCCTCCTCTAGATCATTTATGAATAAATTAAACAGGATTGGTCCCAGGACAGAACCCTGGGGGACCCCACTTTCCACACCCACCCAATCCGAGTACTCCCCATTAATCATCACCCTCTGGACTCTCCCCTGGAGCCAGTTCTCTATCCAGGTACTCACCTTCTGATCCATACCTACCTTCCTTAGTTTGTACAGTAAGCGTTTGTGGGGAACGGTGTCAAAGGCCTTTGCAAAGTCCAGATACACCACATCCACAGGCTTACCTTTATCTAAGTGGCAGCTCACTTCATCGTAGAAGGTTAATAGATTGGTTTGGCACGAACGATTTTTCATGAATCCATGCTGATTACTACTTATAATACCGTTTTCATTACTAAAGTCTTGTATGTGGTCCCTTATCATCCCCTCCAAAATTTTGCAGACTACTGATGTTAGGCTGACCGGCCTATAGTTTCCCGGGATATATCTCAGCCCCTTTTTAAATATTGGTACCACGTTGGCTTTTTTCCAATCAGCTGGCACCATACCCATCTGTAAACTATCCTTAAAGATCAAGAATAATGGTCTGGCAATCACCTGGCTGAGCTCATTAAGAACCCTTGGGTGCAAGCCATCCGGTCCCGGGGATTTATTTATGTTAAGTTTCTCTAGTTTAGCTCTAAGTCTATCCTCTGTTAGCCATGGCGGCACTTCCTGAGGTGTATTATTTAGTTCGGCCTTACAAGCGGGGTTCGTGTAGCCCCCCCGATTCCTTTGTGAAGACTGAAGAAAATAAATTATTTAACACTTCCGCCTTTTCTCTGTCCTCTGTGACTATTTTTCCTTTATCATCTTTTATGGGGCCAATGTGCTCTGGCCTCGCTTTCCTACTGTTTATATACTTAAAGAACTTCTTGGGGTTCTTTTTACTCTCCTCCGCTATATGTCTCTCGTGTTCTATTTTAGCCGCCCTGATTTCGTCTTTACATTTCTTATTACACTCTTTGTAGTGCTTAAATGCTGCCAATGACCCCTCAGTCTTGTATTTTTTGAAGGCCTTTTCTTTAGCTCTAATATACATTTTTATGTTGGAGTTTAGCCACCCAGGGTTTAGTTTTGCTCTTTTAAATTTATTTCCCTGTGGAATGCACTGGCCCACCCCCTTGTTTAGTATGCTCTTGAAGCACTCCCATTTTTCCTCCGTGTTCTTTGTTCCCAGGGTTCTATCCCATTTGATATTTTCTAGCAGCGAGCGCAGTTTAGGGAAATTGGCTCTTTTGAAATTCAGTGTCCTTATATTACCCTTGTGTTTCCTATTACTGTAATTAATACTGAAACCAATTGACCTATGGTCACTGTTCCCTAAGTTGTCCCGTATTTCTATATCCGTGAGCAGGTCTGTATTGTTGGTAATCAGTAGGTCAAGTACCGCATTGTTTCTTGTCGGTGCATTCACCATCTGACCCATGAAATTGTCCTGCAAAACATTTAGGAACTGCCGAGCCTTGGCTGTATGCGCGGTTCCTTCTGCCCAGTCTATATCAGGATAATTAAAGGTGTTTTCAGCGTGATGTGTAGCTAGTTTCCCCCACACATAGCTTTTTGCTTTTAGGCCGAAAAAGTTAAATTTTGGTCTCATTTGACCAGAGCAACTTCTTCCACATGTTTGCTGTGTCCCCCACATGGCTTCTCACAAACTGCAAACGGGACTTCCAATGGCTTTCTTTCAACAATGGCTTTCTTCTTGCCACTGTAGCACCTTCCTAGGTAGGTGCTAGAAGAGAGAATATCGTTTTTAGGTCTTTCTGCTTACCAGAGAGATTGCAAGGTATATTTATATTGCTCTCTGCCTACCAGGGACCAGGATTCTGTGGTAGGACCTGCTCATGGTGCTAAGGTGCAGCTCAGCTTGTCTGAAATGTTTCACACTAGTCCAATATGGCAAGTGAGGGCACAGGCATTGTTACAGCCACGGTGATAGGCAGAAAGTGCCTCTGTGCATGCTGGGATACTGAAAAAATGCCAGGGGCACATGTGCTTGGGATCTTTTGTGTTGGTCTATCACATAAAATCCCAATAAAATACATTTACATTTGTTGGTGGTAACATAACAAAATGTGGAAAATGTCAAGAGGTATGAATACTTCTTCAAGGCACTGTATAGAGCAGTGGTTCTCAACCTTCCTAATGCTGCGACCCTTTAATACAGTTCCTCATGTTGTGGTGACCCCCAACCATAAAATTATTTTTGTTGCTACTTTATAACTGTAATTTTGCTACTGTTATGAATCGCAATGTAAATATCTGATATGCAGGATGTATTTTCATTGTTACAAATTGATGCAGGGGCTGTGGGCATGGTGCAGGAGATGCAGGGGCTGTGGGCATGGTGCAGGAGGTTCAGGGGCCGGTGGCATGGTGCAGGAGATGCAGGGGCCGCTGGCATGGTGCAGGAGATGCAGGGGCCACGGGCATGGTGCAGGAGGTGCAGAGGCTACGGGCATGATGCAGCGGCTGTGGGAATGGTGCAGGGGATGCAGGGGATGCAGGGGCTGTGGGCATGGTGCAGGAGATGTAGCAGCTGCGGGCATGTTACAGGAGATGCACGGGCCATGGGCATGGTGCAAGAGATGCAGGGGCCCCGGGCACGGTGCATGAGATGCAGGGGATGCTGGCATGGTGCAGGAGCTGCAGGCATGGTGCAGGAGATGCAGGGGCTGTGGGCATTGTACAGGGGATGCAGGGGCTGCGGGCATGGTGCAGGAAATGCAGAGGCTGTGGGCATGATGCAGGGGTTGTGGGCATGGTGCAGGAGATGCAGGGGCTGCGGGCATGGTGCAGGAGATGCAGGGGCCACAGGCATGGTGCAGAAGATGCAGGGGCTGCGGGCATGGTGTAGGAGATGCAGGGCTGTGGGCATGATGCAGGGCTGTGGGCATGGTACATGCAGAGCTGTGGGCATGGTACAGGAGAGGCAGTGCTGCTGGCATAGTACAGGAGTTGCAGTGCTGCGGGCATAGTACAGGAGATTCTCCTGGAGAATCTCCTGTACCATGACTGCAGCACTGCATCTCCTCAGAGATGCAGGGGCTCCGGAGGGGTCTCACTTACCATTTGTTGAGGAGCCTTTGCATTGCATTTAAAAATGGCGCTGCCTGGCTCCAACACATCACTGCACATGCGCCGTCTTCCTGAGAATAGCCGAGCATGTATGGGCTTTTTTTTTTTTTTTTTTGCGGTGCGTTCCCTGCCTAAGACCATTGGAAATATGTGTTTTCCGATGGTCTTAGGCGACCTCTGTGAAATGGACGTTCGACCCCCAAAGGGAGAGAGAGACACACAACCGCCTTTTCTTTTTACCCTGTCTTTCCGAAAGAGAGCATAGCCAGAAATAATATTAGCACAGTCATGTAAAGAAGGAAGCCAAGATTCAGAAATACCAATTAAATCAAGGTTCATTTACATTTAGGCCTCTTTCACACATACGGATCGTTTGTCCGTTTTTCATCCATCTGTTAACGGATGAAAAACGGACATTAATACATCTCTGTAGAAAAACGGATGACAACGGATGATCATCCATTTACATCCCTTTACATCTGCATCCATCAACATCCATTTTCTGAAACGGGTCAAAGCCCTATTTTTGTTCCATAAAAAAACGTAATGGATAAAAAAAGGGATGTAGGCCACTTTCACACGGGCGTTCCGTTTGTCCATTTTCCATCCACCCACCCGCTGATGAATGAAAAAGGGACATCAATGCTTCTCTATGGAAAAACGGATGTAGACGGATGATCATTCATTTACATCCACTTCCATTAACACCCTTTTTTGGAAAGGATCAAAGCCCTATTTTTCTTCCTTTAAAAAAAACAGGTCGGATCTCTGAAGATACTCCGGGGGAGGAGCAAAATACATTAGATGAGAACTTCGGTTACGTCACACCCGGTGTTTGGAGTGCACACCGCAGAGTTGTGTTCCAAGCCAGCTATTTACCAAGAGTTAACTTGTGATTGTTACATTTGTATTTTAATTAGTGATCGACCGATTTCGTTTTTTCATTGCCGATACCGATATTTTGCCGATCGCATATCGGTATCGGCCGATATTGGCCGATATTTTCACACATGTAAAAATTACCCAAAAGTATCGGCCGATATTGGCCGATGTTTTCACACTACCCAAAAAACACAAAATTCGACACAAATCTCTTAATAAACATGTTAATCTTTATTTATTAACATTTTTAAAATTAGGTGCTCGTTCTTCACACCTTAACTGCATAAAAACTGATATGAAAACTACAATTGCAGGGACATTTGCTTTGCATTTCACATCATCTGATTGTGCATTAATCAGAGATGTAAAGTAACTAAGTAGAACTACTTCACTACTGTACTTAAGTACCGAAAGGCGGTATCTGTACTTTCCTGGAGTAGAATTTTTTCTCCTACTTCCACTTTTACTTCACTACATTTTTTCAATGATTTCAATACTTCTACTCCAATATTTTTTTTTTGTGCTGCATAGTTACTCGTTACTATTATAAAAATTACCACTGCCAGAACAGTAGATGGCAGTTTTCATGAAGCTCAAAACATGTGTATTATCAGCGTATACGAAAATAAATGCTATTGTATGTATAAATAAAAGCTGCATTTGAACTAATAAAAAACAATATGATGTTCAAACGTTTGACTTCTTTCTTTAATAACTACATAACACAGTACTTGTACTTTTACTTTCAGTACTTGAGTAGCAAAATGTTTAAAAATACTACTTGCAATACTTAAGTACAAAAAATGTTGAATACTTTCGTACTTCTACTCAAGTCACTTTTTGATCGAGCACTTCCACTTCTACTCAAGCCACTTTTTGATCGAGCACTTGTACTTTTACCCAAGTAAAAGTACTTTATCCAAGTACTTTATACAACTCTGGCATTAATGCATAATAAAGTGCTGCAGTAGTGGACCTACACACTGCAATATGTTACTGCAGTACAGTCAGTGCAAAACAGCTAGAAAAAAAGCTAGGTAACAACAACAGCTACACAAAATACACATACACAGTGGATTGGATGGACTGGAGACAGTGAAGGAGGACTACCTCTGCAGTAAGGCACTGACTGCAACTAATGCAGTGCAGTCAGTGCAAAACTGCTAGAAAAAGAGCAAGGCAACAGCTACACAATGTCACAGTGGATTGGACTGGAGTTGGCGGAGGACTACCTCTGACTGCATATGGAGTGGTTGGGAAGGCAAGGACTTTAACGGCACCATAGTAATAAAAAAACAATTTTATTTATAAATTCTTAAAAAGTTTTTACAATGAAGTATAAACATTTAGCCTCAAACAAGGCATTCATAAATCACCATATCAGTGGGGCTGATTAGTAACTAGTACAAGATAACAGACTATATATAGCTATTGATAACAAATGTGGGCGGATAAATCACATCAGAGAGATCTGGTGAAGGGTGACAGAGGATGAAACTGCCGCCCATCAAGATCGGTTGATGCTGTATTCAAATATTCACATTGCTCATATTCACATTGCTCGACATGTTTCGCTACAATAGCTTCGTCTGGAGCAATAATGAGGTATTTTATATAGTGCTGTAGATTGAAAAAATGGCGTAATAACGCAGGGTAGAACTAACGAGGAGGATGACGTAGACAGATACAGGAGCAGACAAGGTATGCAACAGTACAAAACTTTCTCCTCATGGAAGAATGCATCTAAGATTTAGTAGGTGCGTAACCTCCCTGGCGGTATGATTCTTTCGGATTTTAGGTGCTGAAAGCGGTACCATTATTTTGCAAGTAATTCTTAAGAATTAGCAGCCCAAACCCACAATTTACATATGATTTTTTACTGTGCGTTCTTCTTTATAACATCTCGTGTATGATAGAGTTTGAAACACAAAATCATAAATTATAATATAATAAAAAAACTATAAATAAGTTAAAGTATGTATGTATGTATATATATATATATACTGTATATATATATATATATATACATATTGTGACAGGAAGTCAGGTAAATCTGTGGATGTTGTCACAGACAGGAGATACATGTCTGCTTGGTTTAGACAATTCACCAATTACTATAGGGTGTCGGCTGCAGAGGTAGCCAGCAGGAAGGTTCAAGAGGAAGTTGAAAAACCTTCAGCTATTCAGAATGAGGAAATTAAGGCCTCTATAATTTGTCTAGAGGAAGTCTATTGATTGCTGCCTCCTGACGCTGTGTGAGTAGAGGAGGACAGTCAGATGGGTGCCTCCTGAAGCTGTGTGAGCATAGGAGAGGAATACCTCCTGAAGCAATGTGCGCTGAGGAGGGTAAAAAGAGTGAAGACTACTCAAGGTGAGGTCTTGGATTGTTTCTATGTGAAGAGAAACCAATGGACATTTTCTATGTGAGGAGAAAATTAATTAAGACTGAAGACTTCTCAAGGTGAGGTCATGGATTGTTTCTATGTGAAAAGAAACCAATGAACATTTGTTGTGTGAAGAGAAAAAACATGGACTTTTGATGGTCTGCTGTAGGATCAGCCAAGTCTGCCCAACAGTAGGTTGGGGACAGACTCCTTAGGTAGGTTCCTGTGTGTGAGAAGGTAGCCGCCCACAGTGGCAAGGGTTTATTTTATTTTATGTTTATTTTGAAGTATGATGTTTTTGAGGCTTGCACTTGTGTGAAGAAAATTGCAAGAATAAAACCGTACACTGTTGTTTGCAACCACTTCTCGGCTATCTCCCTGTGTAACGAACCCCCCCCCAAGGGGTCCTCCACACCCGCCACCGAGCTAATCCCTCACAATATATATATATATATGTATATATATATATAGATATATATATGTATATGTATATATATATATATATATATATATATATATATATACGTATGTATATATATATATATGTATACATAAAAAGTGCAGTAAAACTGCAGGAAAGGGCACTGGGGGGCAAACTAATGTGATTTTTTTTATTTTGAATTGTATCAGTGTGTTTGGTGTGTTTTACATTTGAATTTGCCGCCAGTTCCACCCCCCCTGCGAACGTCACGTCGCAGGAGATGGAAACCGGGGCACGGAGAGGATCGGGAGGAAGATCCGCCGCCAGACACCGCCGAGATACATCGCTGGATCCCGGTGACAAGGTAAGTAACCCCACTTTCAGGATCCAGCGATCTTCCTAGCGGCACCCCGAGTGTGGCTCTGAAATGTAACCCCGAGCCACGCTGGGGAATACCGCTAGGAAGGTTAACAGACCATCCAGCCAGCAACGAAAAATATGTAAAGGAAACTAGCACAGGCTAAATATCCAACCGTATAGTAGGAACGTGCATAGATTCCTGCAGAACAGCATACACTCTCCCCGGATGGGGAACCGCCACTCTGAACCTACCTCTGACTGCAGTACGGCACTCACTGCAACTACTGCAGTCAAGGCAATACTGCTAGAAAAAAATCAAGCCAACAGCTAGACAGACTGGATTGGATTGGAGTCAGTGGGCTACCTCTGCAGTAGGGCACTCACTGAAACGACAGCAGTCAGTGAAAAACTGCTAGAAAAAAAGCTAGGCAACAGCTAGACAGTGGATTGGATTGGAGTCAGTGGACTACCTCTGCAGTAGGGCACTCACTGAAACGACAGCAGTCAGTGAAAAACTGCTAGAAAAAAAGCTAGGCAACAGCTAGACAGTGGATTGGATTGGAGTCAGTGGACTACCTCTGCAGTAGGGCACTCACTGCAACTACAGCAGTCAGTGCAAAACTGCTAGAAAAAAGCTAGGCAACAGCTACACATTGGATTGGATTGGACTCTTAGCAGTAGGACTTTCACTGCAACTACAGCAGTCAGTGCAAAACTGCTAGAAAAAAAGGTATGCAACAGCTAGACAGTGGATTGGAGTGGAGTGGACACTACTCTTTTCAATACTCCCAGTTAAGTAGAACAATATTATAATGCAAAAAGCAGAACATTTCAGCATGTCCATGGTCACCTGTTAAAGGTCTTCTGTTTTGTTGAAACAAAGAGAGGCCCGGAGTAAAGGAGAGAAGAGACATGGACGGAGGGCCGGCATGACAGGGGTTAAAGGGGTTTTGGACAAGGAGGATTTTTTAGCCCAGTACGATAGAAAATATAAGTGGGGGGACTTTTAATTGGTGTTTTGGCCAGGAAGGGGTGGAGCTACAGGGAGAGGTCAAGCTAGTGTCCTCAGGAAGTCTTCAGTCAGAGGAAAGCTGCATTGGAGAATATTTGCACCGGCTCCCTTCTCTCTGTTTTTTGCAACTTCAGTGATTTGAAGATCCTTCCTCCTGACTGTGGGAGATTATTCTCTGTTATGATTGCTGTTGTTGGGGGTCAGGCAGGGGAACAATGCTCAGGCACCCCCCCCCCTGCTCCTGCACGTGCTTGGAGGTGGATGTTCCCAGAGCATTGAAGTCCCAGCATGTCTCCCCGGGCTTGTGCCAATTTGATAACCCCCCTCCAGCGGTGCCTCTCCAGGTACAGCACCGAGTCACTTCTCTGCTAAGGCTCTGGAGCATTCATCTGCTTGTCCCCAGGGGTGCCAGATTGCGGAAGTCGGCTAGGGTCCTGGAGCTGCCGGTGTCCCTTCATGTGTCCCCGGTACTGGGGGTTGCTCTGTGTTTCAGTGGACAGGGAGATCGGCAGGCTGTGGGAGGATGATTGCAGCTCCAGGGCCGACTGTGTGGTGAGAGAGAAGCGGGTTTCCACGGCTTCCCAGCGGGGGAGAGCATGGCTGGTGACTGGCTGCAGAAGGTCTGGGCTCCGTAAGACGATGGCGGTGGATGACGTCAGCGGTGGTTGGTCTGAGTGTCCCAGCCAGCATGCAGTGGTGGGCCAGAGCCTGGACACTTCATCGACTCTCCTCTCTGCAGCTCTGGGGGTGAGAGCAGTGATGTGAGCATGTCGGGTGATGGGCAGCGATGGAGGTGTCTGCAGCGGCTGGGGGATCTGGGGATCCTGAACAGCCTGGTAAGTAGCTGTTTCTCTTTCCCTGCTATAGCTTTGCCTGGGCAGTGGGGTCTGGGGGACTGAAGTGGTCAGGGGGTCAACGGTCGCAAGCCCTTGTTGGGGGGTGGCATGGTCAGTGCTTATGCTGGGGTGGCTGCTTGGGGCACTGGCAGGCTCGAGTTGTTGGCTGGTCTTAGAGCAGTTTGTTACGGTGGGGTTCCTCCTCTGGAGGCTGGCAGCCCCCTGCGGCTTAGGTTCCTAGGGGACAGTGGTTAACGTTGGGGGTACCTTCCTTTTGGCTGGAGTTGCTGGAATTCTCATCCGAGCGTCAAATCCTTTTGAAGAAACGTCCCCCCCTCCCCCATGATCTGTACAATGTAGATGTAAGGAGGTGAGAGGCGGCAGCAGGGGCTGGTCTGTGTCAGACATTTGTGAACACCGCCAAGAACTGCGCAGGCACCAGGATTTTCATCAGTGTGTCTTCTCCAAGCTGACATCTTGGTCCCGGATGTAGATGGGGACCCTGGATGATGCCTGAACAAAGATGGTACCGTCCTTCTGGAGAGGGGATGGAGGCATTTGGGGGGCTTCAGAGGCTGGGATCCAATACTTTGGAACCATCTGGTTATTGTTGGCTGTGTAGTGAGGGCATGGGTCTGTTTGGCTTGATGAGCCAATTTAAGCTGGAGTGCTCTGGCTGCTGGGTTTCCTCTCTTTTTTCATTTTAATACAAGAAAACCGCACCTCCTAATTGAATAACAGCGGCTAGCATCAGTTACTAGTAAGTATTAAATCAATGGTGCATAAACACTCAGTGGTGGCAGACTCTCAGTTTGGGATCTGTGATTCTTACCATGGACTCTTTAGTATCATTGCTGCATTTTATTCCACATCTCTTTTTTCGTTGGTTGGTAGAACTAAGGGATAATGGGGGATTTGGGTCTGTGTGGTTGCAATTTGGCTAGGGAGGTTGCTTTGGGCACGGGGTGGTCCGTGTTTTGTTTCCTCCATGCTGTTGGATATTGTGTGGTTTCTCCTTTGCGGGGTCAGCGCCCCCCCCCCCCCCACACACACACCTGTCTTATCCCAGTGGTGGGTTGGTCGAGGGACGCCTTGATGGAACGTGTGAAGGTGGCATATACGTCCTTCGCTATGGCAGTGCGTTGGGTCCTGCATTATGATCATGGAGCCATGGAAGGAAACACTGGTAGTGTCTCTGCTTTTTGGCTACTGCCTGGGTATCCTGGCAGTCTCCCTTTATATTTGGGGGACATGGCATGGTTCTGTTTTGTTCAGTTGTTTTGTTTTTAATTTTCTTGATTGCTGACTTACCATGGGGGGCCCTTTCTTGTTCAGGGTTCAAAATGTTTTTGTTTCCTGCATAGGTGAGTGTCTGTTGTTGACACTACTTGGCTGATTTCTTGTGTACAGGCCCTGCTGGTTCTACTGGTTGCATGGTGCTGTTGGCTATTGTTCGGCTTGTTGTTCCGCTGGTTCCTAAAGGGACAGGGGACCTTCCTCAGTGCTTAGCTCTTAGGGATTCTGTCTGATGCTTTGGCAATGTGGGGTGTTCTTATGGATGATACACTGGTGGGTTTGAATTCTGAGGTGGTGTTGGCTCAGCGGCGTTAACGATTGCCTTGGCGGCAGCTGCAGTCAATTTTGGTTATTCTCTTATGCCTGCCCTGTCGTGCTGAGGGACAATTTTTTCAATCATTGTTTTGAACTTGCTATTGAGGGCGCTTGGGCGCATGGTCATGGTATTATCTTAACCGGGATGGTGGGGATTTGGGTCTGGGGGAATCCTTTCTCTAACCCTGCGATAGTAGGTTGTTGTGGCTGGCGGATGCCATGTGTTGTTTTGTTATAAGCTTTGTGTTGCCACTAGCTCTACAGGTTGTGGTTCGCATTCGGGGTCAGTGTAAGGCAGGTCATTGGCCGCCGCCATGGTGGGGAGACTGTGTTTACTGGAAATTAGTGTTTTGTTTGTTTACTATGGTCCTCTGTAATATGGTTCTTTGGTCCTGTGGGGTTTTCCGTTCCATTGTAACAGGTTCATTTTCTCTGTGACAATTTGAGGGTTATAGCGAACAACAGCGTGTCTGTGTCGTTTTTATATGATGGCCCAGTCAGCTTCGCCTTTGGGTTTGGCATTGTTGGCATTTGAATTCTTTGTTTATGCAGTCCTTGTTACTGGTTGTACTAACTCCCGATTGCTGCTCTTTCTTGGTTTCCAGGTACAATTCTCAGTACCTGGTGTACCTGAGAGTACCTTGGCCATACTGGCGGTTTAGCCTTGCAGTGCAGTACTGCTTATGCTGCTATGTACAGGAACTGGCCACGTGGTCGTTACCTCTCCAGAGGTGGGAAGCAGATTTGGGTTTGGTTCATAGGTTGGGCGGGTCCGCAGGCCAGGCAGCATGTTCCTGAAACAAGGGGTAAAACAATTGGCGGTTCATTATTGGGAATTATGGTTCTGGGAGCTTTCAGTGTCAGCTTTTCCTGGCAAATTGGCAGATTTTTCTTTCCTTTCTTTCATTTGTTTCTGATGTTGGGTCGATGGGATAGGAAAAGGATTTTAATTTTGGGTAAAGTGGGACTGGGCTCCGGTGGTTGTGGGCCTTTCTAGGTGAGGCTTGTGTCATTTTATTTATTTGTTCATTTCCCTGAATAAGATCATTTTCTCTGGTCAGTTCATCTTCTTAGGGAGGTGCATTCCTGAGGGCCTTGGTGTTGGCCTTCCTTTGAGCTTGTATGGTTGGTGAGCTGGTTTGTTTTCATGATTTAGGGCGTACAGTTTCTGGGTGGTTACGTTCGGTGTCATCTTGGTCAGTGTGTTGGTTTCCGCATTTACAGACTGACGAGGTGGGGTTGTGGGGTTGTGAGTGTAGTTGGTGGGTGAGTGCTCCTTCTGTCCACACAGTTTGGGCTGTTGCCTGCTCTTAGTACTGGGATATGGCACTCTCATTCTTCATAAGGATGTTTGGTGCTGTCTCGATCACACTTTGTATGGTTTGGATGGTTTATTGATTTTGGTTTGCGCACCTTAGGGTGTGTTTAATGGCATCGGCTGAGGGTGTCTTGGGGTTCTCCTGTGTTTGTTCGCCCTCACTTGTTTCTTGTTTCACCTGAGTATGTCTATGCCTTGCTTGGCTTGTGTGTTTTGTTTTACTGTTTGTCTCTCCTCTTCGTGCATCCCTGGGGAGATAAGTCTGGGTTCCTTACTGGTGCTTCCTACTGGATCTATAGCGGGGGCACTCCTACGTGTAGTAGGGTGTGCTGGGTTTCAGTCGCCCAGCATATCAGAAGGCGACTGGGCATTCCCAGTGGGAGGATATACTGCAATTGAGTTGGATGCCTGGCTCAGGTTGGGTTGGGTCGTCGCCATAGTCGAGTGTTATCCTCGATTAGATTGGGCCCCTTGGTGTGGCAGGACATGCCGGGAGATGTTGTATGGGGTTTAGATCTCAGTACAAGCTTTGTTTATCCCAGTAGATTTTGACTTTGGGTTTTCAGAGAGCCCTGCAGGTTTGTGGGGCCGCACAAACATAAGGTGTCATGTTTGTGCGGTGGTGGCGGGGTACAAGGTCCTGGTAGGTTAGAATGGTGCAAACTTATACTTGGTAGGGACCCGTCTGAGGTACGGCTCCCAGATGGTGCAAACTTATATTTGGTAGGGACCCGTCTGAGGTATGGCTCCCTGATGGTGCAAACTTATACTTGGTAGGGACCCGTACGGCTCCCAGTAGTTGGTATGTTGGTACCTGCGACTGGTTGTCTCCAAGCTGGTGCTGTGGTGGCTGGAGGCCTATTTAAGTCAGACGCAGGTACCTCCTTCTTTGATGCCTACTGGGACCTTGAGGCTCCAGTAAAAAACTGGGTTTAACGTGTTATTTACCTGTTATTTATACAGTTTGTTAATAAAAGGCTGCTATGGCCATTTAACTCCAACCTGTGGTCACGTGGTTATTTATAATGGAGGAGGAGAGTGATGGTCAGAGCAGAATGGAGACAAATCATCTTTAATCCCCTAGTCATGCTGCAACTTCGTAAACATGCTCAGGAGTGGAGGACAGAGGAGCAGAGAGAGAGAGGTATCTTCTAGCATGGGAAGCAAGTCCTTTGTAGCGTGCCTCATTTTCTCTCCACCACTGAAGAGGAGGACTTCTTCTATAGAAAAAATATGGTAGAGGATCTTTCACCTTAAAAGAGATCAACCATGGGCACCCACGAGGCAGACTGCATAAAAGGATTTTATTAGGCACTTATGCCGTGAAAAACAATTTTATACAAGTGACAAGATGTGGCACATCAGTGTATAGTAAAAACAATTAAAAACAACAAGCACAGGTGATGGATCACCGTGACCTGGGATGGTTGCAATTGGCTGGTATGTATATACACAAAGAGGCCTGTACTGGCTGAATAATGCACTGTCCCAGATTGCCACTAATGGATGGCTGAGTAGACCAAATGTACCAAAAAATTATTGAGAGTGTAGCCAGAAAAGTGTCCCACTCGGGGAAGGACCTATGAGTGGTAACCAGTGGTGATTAAAGCAAATGAGATGCACTACTGTCCATAGTTGCCAATAAAAAATGGCTAGATGACCCGGATGACCAAAGGATTTTCCAATTGATTCAAAGAGTAGGCACAGGACATGAGATAATGGTGGGACTTAGGTCCAATGTCCCAATAAAGGCAAAACTGATGCTGTACTGGTTAAGGATTTTAGATGGCAACAAATAGCAGGACCGAAAAAGTCAGCCTTTAACTCCATTGTAGAGACCAGTTAGCCATTAGTGATAAATGCAGGTATAAGAAGAAGATGAGAGAATAATCATCTGGTTTGTTGTATAGGTATCATTTATACATGCCAAAGCAGGATTCCTGATAAGTCCGTACCTCCGTATGTAGATCACTGGACCTGCCGTTAATGGCGTTCCTCATACGGCGTTCTCCTTCCTCGCTCACTCTGCAAGCTTCCTGGTTTGGGCGTGCAGGTCCGTCAACACCGGCCTGACATCATATCCGGCATAGAGAGTGTAAAGGCGGGGGAACAACAGGGAAGCCGCCGTGCAGTCGTCCAGAGGTTACGGAGGAAGCAGATCCATCAACTGAGGGCAAATGACGCCAACGCTGACGCGTTTCACTGGCAAGACGCCAGTTTCTTCAGAGAAGCATCTCATTTGCTTTAATCACCACTGGTTACCACTCATAGGTCCTTCCCCGAGTGGGACACTTTTCTGGCTACACTCTCAATAATTTTTTGGTACATTTGGTCTACTCACCATCCATTAGTGGCAATCTGGGACAGTGCATTATTCAGCCATTTCAGCCAGTACAGGCCTCTTTGTGTATATATATATATATATATACCAGCCAAATGAATCCCTGGTCATGGTGATCCATCACCTGTGCTTGTTGTTTTTAATTGTTTGTTTTTATTATACACTGATGTGCCACATCTTGCCACTTGTATAAAATTGTTTTTCACGGCATAAGTGCCTAATAAAATCCTTTTCATACCATTTATGCAGTCTGCCCCGTGGGTGACCATGGTTGATCTCTTTTAATGTGAAAGATCCTCTATTTTTCACCTACCATATTTTTTCTATAACGTAAGCCTCTGATCAACGGTCACCCGGGGAGGGACTTAATATTTTTCAAACGCCATTATCTCATTTATGTAATGAACTAGGGCCATTATGGGATCACACCCTTGCTTTTTTCAGGATGACTTCTTCTGTCAATTACGGCTTCTTTCAAATAGAGATAAAGTTCGTCATCAAGGCTCATCGTTGCAGATTCAGGAGAAATTTAATCCTCCGCATGAGGCCCCAATAAAACACTGAAAATGTCCTGATCAATTAGAGGACGATGAAGCAGATTCTCTTCTGTTCGTTGACGTATTTTTGGACATTTGTCTGTTTTTTCAGCATGCTGCTCTTCATAAAAGTAGTGTTCTGGACTTGTCTTTCGGCAGGAACCTCCTGCACCTCGATAGCTTCTGTCAGCCATTGTTTCGCCTTAGCCAATACATCATCAGAAGAGAAAGCATGGTTCTTGTATCGAGGATTCAAAAGACTTGCAAGTACAACATTTTTAATCTCTTCATGCTTCTCAAAACATATATAAATCAAAGCTCTTTGGCTTGACAGACCATCATTTGAAAGTTGGAGGGTGCTGTGTGCCATGATGACACAGAGGTCTGACGTATCAGCAAGCCTCATTCCTTTAGGTATGTTTGCTGCACTGTCTCGAAGTTGCGCATGCATCACTCGGTATTTGTTGATTCCCCATTCTTCAAGCACAAAGGAGAATTCCCCTGAGTTTGGGATTTTTTAGGCACACAAATGTGGGCGATTCAAAGATCTATGCAAAAATTAAATCATTTATTAAAGTGACAAACATATAAGTATAAACGATAAAAACATTACAGGCAATATAAAACCAGCAAGAGTACAACCATAACCATGTAGATGACAGGAACCTGTGCCCAATATATTTCGGAAAATCACTTTCCTTCTTCAGGGGCGGTTCAAATTTGGGAGTGTTATGGTTAATCTTGCAGTAAATGTAAAGCCTGTAGGGTAGTTAAAAACAAGCTGGTTCATCGCAATTGTGGATCCACTTCGTAATTATGTGTACCCCATAGGTCAGATGTGACCAATATATTGAATTTTGCCGTGATGTGAAAATTACATGGGCCCCCCTGTCTCCAAGTCAATGTGGCCACCTGAAGTCCCAGAGATGGCTGAACGCCAACAAACTGGCAATGTAGACCAACTGTACAGCAGTGGACAGAAAGGATACCACATATGGGGATCGACCAGCGTAGTCCAAGAGGTAAGAGGTCAGAGGTAAGAGGTCAAGCACGCCTAGAAACATTTCTCTACTGTACTCAGCTGTGTGGGATCCTTGCATCACTTTTGTATTCAACACCAATTGCCTTTTTGTCCATCCGCTATCAATGAAGTGGCATGTAAGGAGTAGTGACTCGGACTCTGTTTGTGACCAGCAGTCCGTCGTGAATGAGAGTGCGTTGCCAGCATTCTCTGGTTGCAGCATAGCCTTTACTTTGTCAATTACCTTTTGGTGTAGCTTTGTCAGCATTTCGGTTTGATAATACTTCTCACTCTTAAGTGTGTAGCTTGGCTCAAGGATGGACATCAACCGCTTAAATCCTGAGTCAGACATCATTGTAAATGGCTGGTTATCAGTGACAATCATCTCTGTGATTACTCTATCCAGCAGTTGGGATCTTCCATCTGAATCTAGACAGTGACATCTGTTTTTTTTTTCACAAACATATCTGGTATTGTTGCCTGGGAATGGGATAGTGGAGGAGGTATTGAATCAAAATCACATTGATATTCCTT
The DNA here is from genome assembly GCF_965119305.1 of Pelophylax lessonae. NCBI lineage: Eukaryota > Metazoa > Chordata > Amphibia > Anura > Ranidae > Pelophylax > Pelophylax lessonae. Next base: position 530,335,551 of record NC_138772.1, on the reverse strand, counting down.
TTTCTTTTTTTTGTGCTGCATGATACAATTCAATATGATGAACTCTTAGATGGGCCCAAAGATTTGACATATTTTTGTTTTTTGCAGTTACTGATCCCATGCTTATGTTGTTTGTACATGTGTTGCACACTGCTGCTTTTCCTGGAGATGGTTGAGACGAGAAATAGTCCCAGACCACACATTTACTCTTTCTCTCCTCATCCATCTCCATTTCAACTTGAAAGATGCAAAAAAAGATTAAAGAAATGGCTTGCTGAAGCTGAAGTTGCTGCTGATGCTAGTATTGGCACCCTGTTGTGGGTTGGTGACTGACGCCTTGCAGTGTGGCTGGCTTGGTGTCACACTGTTGTGGGTGGCTTGCTTGCCGGAACACTGTGGTGGCTGGCTGGCATCGCCCTGTTCTGGGTGGCTGGCTTGCAGGAACACTGTGGTGGCTGGCTTGCTTGGTGTAACCCTGTTATGGGTGGCTGGCTTGCAGGAACACTGTGGTGGCTGGCTGGATTGGTGTCACCCTGTTATGGGTGGCTGGCTTGCAGGAACACTGTGGTGGGTGGCTGGCTTGCAGGAACACTGTGGTGGGTGGCTGGCTTTAAGGAACAGTCTGTGGTGCCTGGTTGGCTTGCTCGGTGTCACCCTGTTATGGGTGGCTGGTTTGCAGGAACACTGTGGTGGGTGGCTGGCTGGATTGGTGTCACCCTGTTATGGGTGGCTGGCTTGCAGGACCACTGTGGTGGCTGGCTTGCAGGAACACTGTGGTGGCTGGCTGGACTGGTGTCACCCTGTTATGGGTGGCTGGCTTGCAGGAACACTGTGGTGGGTGGCTGGCTTGGTGTCACCCTGCTATGGGTGGCTGGCTTGCAGGAACACTGTGGTGAGTGGCTGGCTTGGTATCACCCTGGTATGGGTGGCTGGCTTTCAGGAACAGTCTGTGGTGCCTGGTTGGCTTGCTTGGTGTCATCCTGTTATGGGTGGCTAGCTTGCAGGAATACTGGTGGGTGGCTGGCTTGATGTCACCCTGTTATGGGTGGCTGGGTTTCAGGAACAGTCTGTGGTGCCTGGTTGGCTTGCTTGGTGTCACCCTGTTATGGGTGGCTGGCTTGCAGGAACACTGTGGTGGCTGGCTTTCAGGAACACTGTGGTGGGTGGCTGGCTCACAGGAACATTGTGGTGGGTGGCTTGCTTGTTGGAACACTGTGGTGGTGGGGGGGGGGGGCTGGCTTGGTGTCATCCTGTTGTGCGGGTGGCTGACTTGGTGTCACTCACTCACCCTGGCCTGTTGTGGCGGGTAGCTGGCTTGCTGGAACACTGGTCACAGTGGGGGGTGGCTGGCTTGGTATCATCTGGGTGGCTGGTTGCTTGCTCGCTGAGCTGGCACCCTGTTGTGGTGGATGGCTGAGGCCAGGGTCTGTGGGTGGATGGATGGCTGGCAGCGTGACCGGACCGGACTGCAGCTGGCTGTAACACGAGGCTGTGTGAGGCGGTCTTAAGTGCAGCGTGCAGTGAAATGGCGTCACGTATTGGCCGCACAGGCGTGGGAGGCGGTTTTAGAAGGCATAACATGTGCGCGCAACATACGGAATGATGTCACAAAAATATCGGCAATATCGGTAAATCAAAAGGCCGATTCCGATATATCGGGGAAAGTTCTGATATATCGGGGAAAGTGCATATCGGCCCCCGATATATATCGGTGTTGCTGATAATCGGTCGATCACTAATTTTAATGTCTTTTATTAAAATGGAATAATGCTATGGATATCTCCTGATTCTCCTTACATGCCATCTCCATTGAGAAATCTATTATCCTGCTGGAACTAAGGGAGGAGTGGACATCCATTTGTCACAGGATTCTGAGGATTGTTTTCAAACTGAAAGGCACAATATTCACTAGGAGTTGGTGAGAGCACTTGAGGAGGGGAGCACGACACCTTATTGCCCTTACTTGCACTTTACTGTGACAAGAGCATTGGAGCACGGATTGCACTTTATTTTAGAAGATAGTGAGATGTTATTTTGCATTTAGAAGACGGCACGAATATATGCACTTTACTTATGACCTTTATGTATGAATTGATATATGAACTTTATTCTCTTTTTGAATATTTTGAATGTTTTTGAATGTTCTGAGACAGCTCTGGATTTGACACAATGTACAGTATATTTAAAGGGACATCACACCTTGTACCCTAACAGCAGTCCATATAGTCACAAATAAAATTAGCAGTCACACCTTAGCACGGGGACACTAACAGCAGCATACAGTGAGATTGCATATGTCAGGGACACCCTAAAGGCAGGAACTCAACAGAGGGAACATTCACGGCTGGTAATGCTGTAAAGACTAGGAGGGTTTATTATCACTTAAATATAAAAGTAATGTTTCCTCTCAGAAATTTTTCTCAGACATTGTTTGCTTTTTTTCCCAAGGTCTGCTTAACCATTTTTATCTGGAGATCACTTCTACAGTGTAACATCCTTATCTAGAGACGTCTCCCTGAGGATGCAGAACAGTTGAGAACATTACACAATTCAGAATGGTTTCAGGTTGCAGCATTCTTTGTTCTCGCTCCATAAAGAGACTGTGCACTGATATAGATAGGAATGGGCAGTGTAATAATTGGGTATACAAATGGTCATTTTGCCTTCAACCCCCTTTTTAGTGAATGAGCGTTGTGTTGAAGTTTTTTCAGCTGACCACTCTTCCTTAGATCAGGAGTCTCCAAACTTTCGAAACAGCTACCAAAACTTCAGCTGGAGTGTGGTCTGTGCGAGCAGAAAATGTCCTGGCATCAGTGAAAAAATGCTCCATTGTTGGTGTCAGTGGGAGGAATAGTGCTCCATTGTTGGTGTCAATGGGAGAAATAGTGCCCCATTGTTTGTGTTAGTGAGAGGAAAAGTGCCCCATAATTGGTGTCAGTGGGAGGAACAGTGCCCCATTGTTGGTGTCAGTGAGAGGAAAAGTGCCCCATAATTGGTGTCAGTGGGAGGAACAGTGCCCCATTGTTGGTGTCAGTGGAAGGATTCCTCAAAAGGGTCCAAAGCTTTATTTTCATGGTCACATGATAAACATACAGCAACGTTTCTGAGCCACGCAGGGCCCTTTTGTCAGGCGAGTCACTTGCCTGGTGAAGTGGTCCTGCGTGGCTACAAAACTTTGCTGTATGTTTCATGTGACCATGAAAATAAAGCTTTGGACCCTTTCAAGGAATCCTTGGTGTGCTGATGACATTTCTTCACTTTGATCATCCACGGTTTCCAGCCTATGGTCATTAAAGCACACAGCAATGCTGAACAGCCAAAAACAAGAGATGATGACCGCACTCAGATATAGATGAAAGCATTGAAGTATTTTATTCTTCACCACAAGTAACAAACATGACTAGTACATCACAGGACAGGTATACAGTTTGATGCCTCAAACTGTATACTTGTCCTGTGATGTACTAGTCATGTTTGTTACTCGTGGTGAAGAAAAAAACACTTCAATGCTTTCATCTATACTTGAGTGCGGTCATCATCTCTTGTTTTTGGATTCCTACTTGGACTGCGGATCTGACTCTCACCTGGCTCATTATCTCCCCTGAGAGCCTTTGTCTGTGTTGGATTTTTACTACTGAACAGCCGGTTTCTTGAACGTGTGTGTGGGGAATATAACTCTTATTGAGAGGAATAGTGTCCCATCATTTGTGTGAGTGGGAGGAATAGTGCCACATCATTGGTGCCAGTGGGAGGAATAGTGACCCGTCTTTGGAGTCCGTGGTAGGAATAGTGCCCCATTGTTGGTCTCAGTGGCAGGAACAGTGCCACATTGTTGCTGTCAGTGGCAAGAATAGTGCCCCATTGTTGGTGCCAGTGGCAGAAATAATGCCCCATTGTTGGCATCAGTGGCAGGAGTTACAGTATACCCCCAATGTTGATGTCAATAGGAGAAATAGTGCCCCAATGGCCCGGTATAGGCAGGAAAAGGGCCATATTCACCCCTGGGACGCACTTTGGAGACCACTGACCACTTAGAGGAGAAGCGTTTTAACCTCAGGCAACGTGGGGGGTTCTTTACTGTTAGGGCTACAAGATTGTGGAATTCTCTACCACAAGAGGTGGTTTCTGCAGGTAGTATGGTGGCTTTCAAAAGACTTCTAGACGTACATCTCAAGGATCAGAACATTCAGGTGTATGCGAGATGATTACAGCCACACACACCTACACAGGTTGAACTGGATGGACTATTGTCTTTATTCAACCTCACCTACTATGTAACTATGTAACTGACCTAGATGTTTAATAAACTTTAATCAGAAATACAAAGAGTTTTGTTGTCCCATCATCAATGATAAGCAAACATCCATGGCCTAAAGAGAAATTTAGAAAATGTTCTCCACTTTGTTAATTGATTCATGTATTTGGTATGTATTACCTACACAGGGATCGCTTATTGTTTATTTTTCCAGAGGCATGTTATCAGAAAGGAGTGTAAGGGTGGAGAATAATATTGGAAAAATGAGATGATAAATGACATGATTCATATCACTTTATTAATAAGAAACCAGTGTGACCATAGATGAAAGCTTCAAATATTGCCAGACATTTTTAAAAAAGAGAAATCAGAAAAGATTTAGGCAATTCGTTTTTTAAACTTTTTAAAAATAATCTGCTGTTATATACTTTTTTATACCTGTATATTACAAATAAACACTCTTAGACTTTGGTGCTTAGGGATTTTAGGTTTCACATCACCTGCCAGTCACTCCAATTCCAAAGATCTATGTATGGGGTGTGGTCTGACTGACTTTTACCTGGCCATCCTCTGGTGAGATTTCATTATTGTGCTGAGCCTAGCCTTGACATAAAAACTGTTCCCAGTTCTGGAACGGTCCTTCAGCTTTTTCCCTTCTGGAGAGAAGGGTTCTTAATTGAGGGCAGCCTCCCCTATGAGCAAGACTAGTGCCTGGTGTGGAAGGTGCCAAACCTGGAGCCCAGGCCTAGAAGTTGTTGTGTGCCTGGAGGCCATACTGGTCTGCTTTGTCCCATATTAAGTCATCACTGGAACAGAGAATTACTAAAACCTCCAATTTTTGTTGTTGTTATGCTATAGGAGAAGTGTGATGCTTGTAGATGTTGAGGTTTACCCAGCGACTTATAGTCTGAGAACCTGTCAGAGCCCAACCATCAAGCTTTGGGATATTTCAACCTCTCCCAGTCTACTTTCTATTAAGTTCATGACTGTGTTTAAGTCTGGACCTCCACTTCTTCATCCACATAAAGTGTAAATGTCATGTACCCTTAGGACAAAGTGACCCTAGGAAAGGGTTACCCTTTTTGTCCACCCTTCTGGGTGGAAAAACTAAAGATTTCAAAATTCAGAGACATTTTTCTAAACTCCCATTTAGACAAGGTTTGGGATCCCCTGTTTACACAGGTGCTGCCACCGGACTGGGGTAATCTCACATGACCCACCACCCAGAAGAACACGATTGCATGTAAATATCAAGTATGTCTGCCATCATGCACATATGCCATTGGTAACTGTTCACATAAATAAGCTATTAAAAATATTAACACATGTTACCTTTAAAGCCCAACTGAAAAATTTTAATATTCTGAGCCTGCACTGCAAGGGTTAACTCATTTATTCTAAGGGAGAGTAACAGCACTTTAATGGCACTTTTCCACTGCAAGTACCGGCTCGGCTCTACTCGGCCCTGCTTGGCCCGGTTTGCTTTTCCACTGCTGGTACGGTTCAGTACGGTTTGGTATGGTTTGCTTTTCCACTAAAGTAGTACTAAAGTTAAGTGGGTGGGATAACAACGATTCTCTGACCAATCAGTGTCTAGTAGTGACTGCATGCAAAGGATTGTGGGATATGGTACCGGTATGGTACCTCTTGGAACCACAATCGAGGTGGTACTGTTTTAGAGAGCCGTACCGTTTGGTTCCATGCAGTGGAAAAGCGCCGCCGTACCGTACCGTTCCTACACCGTACCATGCGGTACCAGCAGTGGAAAAACACAAAAGCGAGCCAAACCGTTCGGTTCCATGCAGTGGAAAAGCACCATTACATAACCCCTGGCAGATGGCGCTCCCTTATGCTCCAACAGAGGACTTTCCCTATGATCCCTGCAACGGTCTTGACTATGTCAAGATGCCCCTAGAGCACTATAGGTCTTCTAGAGAGAGAGTAAACATGGAGTTGTACTAGGAGGAGGAGGAGGAGGAAGAGTCACTACTGCTACTTATTTTTAGACATGTGCCGTTTGTTTTGTTCTGAATCGAAATTTGGACACAAAATTTGTTGTTCTGAGATTTGGATGTATCTGAATTTCCGAATTAAAGAAGTAATGAATTTAAACTAATCTAAAATTCCGAAACAAAATTTTGTCTGAAAAAACAAATTACTCGAATTAGAAGTGAATTTGAAACTAATCCAAAAACAAGATCGAATTCGAAAAAAGAAATTCGCAATGTAAACATATTGAGAAAATGTAAACATATTGCTGACTATTTCTGATTTCCTTCAAAGACTCGTGTATTAGTGTTATATAGTGAATATAGCCATATTCTGAAATTTGAATTTTTAAAATAATAGAATAAAACAGAATAGAATACAAAATAAAAGAAAATAATAGAAAACAAAAGAATAGAAATAGAATATAGCCTTCTTCCAAAATACAAATTTAAAAAAAAAATTTCAAATAGAATCGAATAGAAAGAATATAGCTGTCTTTCGAAATTTAAATTTTAAAAACAATAAAATAAAACAGAATTAAATGGAAAAAGACTAGAATAGCACCATAACAATTACTCCAGTACTAAGCAAACAATCACCAATAGCAACACCTTTTAGGAAAGGAGATAAAACCTTTTTTAGGTATATTAGTGATCGAAGGGAAAAATACAATAGGATCCCTAAAATGAAAACTGGGCACAACACATATGCTGAGGGAGACCTGGATGTGGCAAACCATTTAAACAATTACTTCTGTTCGGTCTTCTCAGAAATAAATTGCACTAACAATAACAAGTTGGGGAATCTCATTGGTTCTAACAATGATGGTTCATTTTTAGCATTCCTGGAGACAGAGGTAGCAGAGGAACTGGCTCAGTGAAAAGCCTAATAAAGCTTTAGGCCCTGATGGTATTCTTCCCAGAGTTCTAAGAGAACTTTGAGATATAGCTGTTGGACCATTAATGGATCTTTTTAATCTCTTCTAACAGGAGAAGTTTCCCATGACTGGTGGACAGCTACTATTGTACCTATCCAGAAGAAGGGCAACAAAGTAGAAGCTGTCAATTACAGGCCAGTGAGTTGAACATCGGTTGTAGTCAAGTTATTGGAACCACTCCTGAAAAGGATTATTTATCACTTAAAAATAGACAACTTGCTGGAACCAAAGCAACATGGCTTTACTGAGGGCAGATCGTGTCAGACTGATCTGATATTTTGACTATTTTACCAATGATTTGGAGGTGCTGTTGACATAGCATATCTTGATTTCAGTAAGGCATTTGATACAGTTCCACATAACAATCTAATACAAAAGTTGTACAAGCTAGGACTTAACCCTTGGGCGGTTCAGTGGATATGCAATTGGCTAAAGGATAGATTAGATACTACAGTGTGGTTGTAAATGGGGTTCACCCTAGACTAGAGACCAGTCACTAGTGGTGTACCACAAGGCTCTGTACTGGGTCCCATACTATTTAATCTCTATGTAAATGATATAACTAAAGGTTTTGTTGGGCAAGGTATGTGTTTTTGCTGATGATATAAAGGTGTATAATAGGGTTGATATTTCGGAGGTGTCTGTATCATGGAACATGATTTATCATTGCTGAAAGATTGGTCAAAGCAGTGGAGACTGCAGTTCATTCATGTTTCTAAATGTAAAAAAATGCACCTAGGGAAAAAGAATCCCCTGAGAGAGTACAACATTGGGGGTACAGTGTTAGCCAGCACTACAGTAGAAAATTATTTGGGGTACTTATTTCAGATGATTGCATATTGAGCAAACAGTGTGACTAGGCAGTGGGGAAATCAAATAGAATTATAGAATACATCACTAGAGGGATGACCGGCAGGGGAAGGAAGTCCTGATTCCTCTATATAGAGCTTTACTTATCACTGGAGGGATCCCCAGCAGGGGAAAGAGGTCCTGATTCCTCGATATATATATTTAGTTATCACTGGAGGGATCACCAGCAGGGGAAGGAAGTCCTGATTCCTCTATATAGATCTTTAATAATCACTGGAGGGATCACCAGCAGGAGGGAGGAGGTTCTGATTCCTCTATATTGATCTTTATATCACTAGAGGGATCACCAGCAGAGGAAGGAAGTCCTGATTCCTCCATATAGATGTTTAGTTATCACTGGAGGTATCACCAGCAGGGGAAGGAAGTCCTGATTCCTCTATATAGATCTTTAGTTATCACTGGAGGGATCGCCAGCAGGAAGGAGGAAGTCCTGACTCCTCTATATAGTTCCTTAGTTATCGCGGGAGGGAGGAGGTTCCAATTCCTCTGTATAGATCTTTAGTGAGACCTCATACTGTGTCCAGTTCTGAAAACCTCACTTACAAAAATACATTTTGTTTTTGGCCCAAAAGACAGACAAAGGGAAGAAGGGGCAAGAGGATTTTTTTGAGTACCCCAAGTAGCATAACAGCCTATTACAATCAAAAATTATTTATTACAATTATGTAGAAAATATACAAAAATACATAAAATCGGACATTTTATTTAAATAACCTATTATATGGCTCAACTATAGGTTCTATGTAGGTGTCTATACTCATGAAGCTACCATGGATATACCATGGATATATTTAGAGTCAATAGTTAGAAATATTCAACATGTTTCGCGGTTGATCCGCTTCTTCAAAATGGGAAAAGAGGTCAATCCTATGACAAAAAGGGAATGAATTATTTAATGGTACAAAACTGTTCGGCAATATGCACTTACCCCAAGCATCAACCACATCAAGGGTGGAAAGTAGACCATCTAGATGTGCTAAAAGAATTCCCCTGGGGCGAGTGCAGGGGCAGACAAAGAGGCCACAAACAACTAAATAGATGTAAAGAAAATAGTATTTAAGTTGTATATGTTGTATTTAAGTTGTATATGCACACGCACTGAATAGAGATGGGCTTAACGTTGACTCGAACATTAGGTGTTCGCATGTTTTCCGAACACCCGGGGCTCTTGGCGGCAAGTTCGCCAGCCGATGAACGCCCCATTATGCAAGTATGCGATTGCGGTGCATTAAGTGCTTGTGATTGGCCAAAGCATGCACCTAACCTGTATGCTTTGCCCAATCACAGCACAATGTCCTGTCAGAGCCATGATTGGCCAAAGGCAGGATGCCTTTAGACAATTATGGCTCAGGGGCTAAGTCCACGCCCCACACTATATAAGGCTGCTTACTCGGCAGCTGTGTATAGTGTGTGATAATAGAGATTAGGCAGGTAGATAGTGAATAGTGTGTTGAGTTAGTTTAGTGCAGTCAGTGTAGTGTACAGGCATACCCCACTTTTAAAACGTATAGATATGTTGTAGTCCTGGGTCCCCTCTCGATGCTCCCCAAGCTTTGTGTCCCTGTCACTTCACATCAGTTCATGAGCAGTGCCATGCCAAGCAGACCAAGATTTCCCATAGACACCAATGTTAAAGATGGGGAGCAGTGCCATGCCAAGCTGACCAAAATCTCCCATAGATTCCAATGAGCACATGAAAGCTGAAAATTGGTCTAGGCATGAAGGGGGTGAAATTGCCCTGTATTTAAGTGGTTAAGGGGAACCCTATGACAGAGTTAAAAAAAAGCGGCATTGGGTCCCCCCCCAATATCTATACAAGGCTCTTTGGGTCTGGTACAGATTTTAAGGGGAACTCCACGCCAAAATGTAAAAAATAAATGGCGTGCCCCCCCCCCCCCCAAAATCCATACCAGACCCTTATCTGAGTATGCAGCCTGGCAAGCTAGGATGGGGGGAGGATGAGCGAACGCCCCCCCTCCTGAGCCATACCAGGCCACTTACCCTCAACATGGGGGGGTGCTTTGGAGTGCCCCCAAAGCACCTTGTCCCCATGTTGATGGGGACAAGGGCCTCTTCCCGACAACCCTGGGCTGTGGTTGTGGGGGTCTGCGGGTGGGGGGGCTTATCGTCATCTGGAAACCCCCTTTAACAAGAGGGTCCCCCAGATCCCAGACCCCCCCCTATGTGAATTGGTAACAGGTACATCGTACCCCTACCCATTCACCAAAAAAATGTAAAAAAAGGAAAACCACATAAGACAGTTTTTTTCACAAGTCCTTTATTAAAAAGAAAAAAGGTGTAAATCCATTGTCAATCATGACGCCCGCCAATCTGAAAAATAGAAAAAACTTCAAAAACACTTCGCCTCTTCTGAGGCGTCCCGCCATATGCCGTTCTTCAGCTTTGACAGCTGTTTTATAGGCAAGGGGCAGGGCCACCCTGTTACGTCACCCGTTGGCACGGCCCCCTTCTGACGTCACATGATGTTTAATAGAGTTTGCATGTTCGCTAGAACTTTGTACCCTGTTCGAGGTGTTCTGGTGTGAACCGAACAGGGGGGTGTTTGGCCCATCACTAACACTGAACACAAAAAGATATTGATAAGAACGAGTCCAAAGACCGGTAACAAAAACGGTGAAAGGTCTGGGGGAAAAAATATATCGAGAGAGACTTCAGGAACCTAATATGTACAGTCTGGAGTAAAGAAGGGAAAGAGGAGACATGGTTGAAACCTTTAAATACATCAAGGAAAAAAGTAAATAAGGTAAAAAGGGTTCAGGAGGGTTCAGGAGGGCAGTTTTTTCAGTATGAAACCAAAATCAAGAACATGGGGACATGACCTCAAACTAACTGGAGGAAAGTTCAAAACTAATCTTAGAAAGAATTATTTTACTAAAAGGGTAGTTGATGCTTGGAATAAACTACCAGCAGAGTTAGTGAGCCAATCAACAGTAAATGGCTTTAAACATGCTTGGGATAAACATAGACCTATAGTCAGACAACAAAGTTAATGAAAAAAATAAAAAACAAAACAAAACAATGAAGTCCCAGTTCACACTAAGGCGACCTGTGAGGCGACCTGGTCACCTCACAGGTCGCCGTAGGTCGCCTCCCATAGGGAAGCTGCGGACCCGTTCTAATAGGAGCGACACAAGTCGCTCCGACTTAGAAATAGGGTCCGGAGCTTCTTTGGAGCGACCAGGAGGCGACCGCCATAGACTTCAATGTTATGACGTCCGTGGCGGCCGCTCCGAGGTCGCGGCGCCCTGCTCGCACCGCGACCTCCGAGGTCGCGGTGCGAAGTAGCGTCGCTCGTATGTGAAGGGGCACTGAATACCCCCCCCAAAAAAAAACAAAACAAACAAATAAAAAAAAAGGGCAGACTCGATGGACTACTCTTTTTCTGCTGTCACTTTTCTATGTTTTTTTTCCTATGAATAGAATAGAATAAATGGGAAAGACCAAGAAGGGAAAACGTGGGAACCCAGAAAGGAGAGAGGGAGGGGTGGGAGGGGATTTTTCTTTTGTTTGGGAAGGGAAGGTTCGAAAAGGGTGGGGTTAAACACTATACTAGGGAAATACGAAGGTTTTTTTAATGATTAAGACATATTAAATAAAGCTTTGGTGTAATTTTTCAAAAAAATGAATAAAAAGAATAAAAAAAAGTAGAATAGAATAGAATAGCATATAAAATAGAATAGAATAAAATTAATATAGCCGTCTTCCGAAAATTCAAATTTAGAACAGAATAGAATAGAATAAAACAAAAGAGAATACAATAGGAAAGAATAGAATAGAAAATAAAGAAAAAGAAGAGAAAAAAATATTCAATATTAGAATAGCAAAGAATAGAATAAAAAAAAACTCAAATAGAATAAAATAGAACAGAATAGAATAAAATAGAAAGAAAATAATTGTCTCTAAAAATTCAAATTTCAAAATTCGAATAGAATAGAAAGAATGTAGTCATCTCTCAAAATTCAAACTCTTTATTTTCTATCCATGTATGGCCAGCTTAAATATTCATTTTCATGCCCCCTACACCTAAATTAGCAATTAACCCTTGTAATGCAGGTGCAAGGGAGAATTTTCTGGTTTCCTGGAGTTGGGTTTTCTCAATGCACATGTTAATTATCCAAAACTCTAGTTCTGCAAAGAGTTAAAAAAAAACTGCCATGACCCGTTGAATATAAAGGAGCTTGCCAACCATTTCCCATATTGTAATTACAATGGACGGTTCTTGTAAAATCCACTCCCATTGTGTTGTGCTGTAAACAGCAGTCTGGACAACGAGAGCTCCACTGATAGTAAAGCTGTCCACTTCCTGCACACAAATCTGCTTCTCTTTTTATTCATAGGATGGATTCTCCCTTTTATTTTATAGTGTAATTCTCCATGTGCCAGGTATATAAACAGATAAAGGCGTCCAAACGTAGAAAGAGACAGAAGGGACACAGTATTTATAAAGAGACAATCATTTTATCGATCACATTTCTGGGTCCAGGCATTGATGAGATGATGGGCTGCATGTATAAAGAACATTTGCTGGGCAGATTTGGCTCGCTGAGTGTCTTCCTGTAGATCAGCCTTTCTCAACCTTTTCAACACAGAGGAACCCTTGAAATAAATTTCTGGTCTCCGGGAACCCCTGCTAAAAATTAAAAATCTACAACTCATGACACATTAGTCAGTGGTAAGAAGTCTCCTTACTCTTGTCCTCATTGGGAAGAATTACCCCCTTACAGAGAGCTAAAAGGAACATCGGTGTCATTGGAAACTTATCTGAGAGGCAGAAATTGCCCATTTCCCAAGGAACTCCTAGCAACCTCAGGAGGAACCCTGGTTGAGAAACCCTGCTGTAGAGTGTTGGAGGAATGGAAGCACCACAAGGATTAGGTAAGTCCAGTAAGGCTCTTTCACACTTGGAATCGGACTTGTGAGACCCCAAGTCGCAGGACATGCTAAATTCAATGTATTTCTTTGAGAGCCGTTCCTACTGACACTACAGAAGTTACTGCGACTTTAGAAAAGGTGTCTGCCCTACTTTGGTCTTTGATGCGACTTTGGTCCAGAGAATGTAAAGTCAGATCAAAGGCGCACCAAAAGTCGCGTCAATGTTGCACCGTAAAGTCGCGCGACTTTCATCTCACAGGTGTGAAAGGAGCTTAAAGGTTTTTATTAAACACAATAAAAAACTAGAAAGCCAATGCGTTACGGGGGGCTGGCAATTCCCCTTCATCAGGGCTTGTGTGCTGCTATTGGATTCACATCTGTACTGGACTGCAACTGTGTAAGGAAACGGATAGCAGAGAGCTCTGGTGACAGTGCGACTTTCTCTGTTTGCCAAACATCTTACAACTGTTGGGTTTGGCCACCTTTAGATAATCACTGCTTTTAAATGAAGAAAGAATTGTTTTATATAAATAAATTAAGGAAGGATGGAAAAGGGAAGGGTGAGATGGATGGAAATGAGAGGGAAGGAAGGAAGGACGGAAGGAGGAAAAGAAGGAAGGAAAAAACAGAATGATGAGAGATGGAAGAAAGGGAGAGAAGGATAAGAAAAGGAGGGAGAGTGGGAAGAATGGAAGGAGAGAGGGGGGATGATGGAAGGATGGAAGGGGAGGAAAGGAAGGATGGAAGGAAAAAGGAATGAAGGGATAGTGGGTAAACGTTACAATTGTTGGTTTTAATAACCTTTAGATAATTACTGTTTTTAAATGAAGAGTGGAGGATTTTTATAAATAAAGGATGGAAGGATGGAAAAGGGAAGGGTGAGATGAAAGGAAGAAATAAGTGAGAGGGAAGGACAGAAGGAGATAAGGAAGGAAGGAAAAAACTGAATGAAGAGAGAGGGAAGAAAGAAAGGGTTTTGGAAGGAGAATAAAGGAGGGAGAGTGGGAAGAATGGAAGGAGAGAGGGGGAAGGCTGGAAGGAGGGAGAGAGGGAAGGATGGAAGGAGGGAGGGGGAAGGAGAGAGAGAGGGAAGGATGGAAGGAGGGAGAGAGGGAAGGATGGAAAGAGGGAGGGGTAAGGATGGAAGGAGGAAGAGAGGGAAGCATGGAAGGAGGGAGAGAGGGAAGGAGGGATAGAGGGAAGGATGGAAGGGGAGGAAAGGAAGGATGGAAGGAAAGGGAGGGAAGGAAAGAGGAATGAAGGGATAGTGGGTAAACGTTACAATTGTTGGTTTTAATAACCTTTAGATAATTACTGTTTTTAAATGAAGAGTGGATTGTTTTTATAAATGAAGGATGGAAGTATGGAAAAGGGAAGGGTGAGATGGATGGAAGAAATAAGTGAGAGGGAAGGAAGGAAAGACAGAAGGAAGAAAGGAAGAAAGGAAGGAAAAAAACGAAATGATGAGAGATGGAAGAAAGAAAGGGAGGGAAGGTGAAGAAATGGAGGGAGAGTGGGAAGAAAGGAGGGAGAGTGGGAAGAATAGAAGGAGAGAGGAGGAAGGATGGAAGGAGGAAGAGAGGGAAGGATAGAAACATAGAAACATAGAATGTGTCGGCAGATAAGAACCATTTGGCCCATCTAGTCTGCCCATTATGTCTGAATCCTATGAATAGTCCCTGGCCCTATCTTATATGAAGGATAGCCTTATGCCTATCCCATGCATGCTTAAACTCCTTCACTGTATTTGCAGCTACCACTTCTGCAGGAAGGTTATTCCATGCATCCACTACTCTCTCAGTAAAGTAATACTTCCTCATATTACTTTTAAACCTTTGCCCCTCTAATTTAAAACTGTGTCCTCTTGTGGTAGTTTTTCTTCTTTTAAATATGCTCTCCTCCTTTACCGAGTTGATTCCCTTTATGTATTTAAAAGTTTCTATCATATCCCCTCTGTCTCTTCTTTCTTCCAAGCTATACATGTTAAGGTCCTTTAACCTTTCCTGGTAAGTTTTTTCCTGCAATCCATGTACTAGTTTAGTAGCTCTTCTCTGAACTCTCTCTAGAGTATTTATATCCTTCTGGAGATATGGCCTCCAGTACTGCGCACAATACTCCAAGTGAGGTCTCACCAGTGTTCTGTACAGCGGCATAAGCACTTCTCTCTTTCTACTGCTTATACCTCTCCCTATACATCCAAGCATTCTGCTGGCATTTCATGCTGCTCTATTACATTGTCTTCCCACCTTTAAGTCTTCTGAAATAATTACTCCTAAATCCCTTTCCTCAGATACTGAGGTCAGGACTGTGTCAAATATTCTGCCCTTGGGTTTTTTTTACGCCCCAGGTGCATTATCTTGCACTTATCCACATTAAATTTCAGTTGCCAGAGTTCTGACCATTCTTCTAGTTTTCCTAAATCCTTTTCCATTTGGCGTTTCCCTCCAGGAACATCAACCCTGTTACATATCTTTGTGTCATCAGCAAAAAGACAAACCTTACCATCAAGGCCTTTTGTAATATCACTTATGAAGATATTAAACAAAATTGGTCCCAGTACAGATCCCTGAGGTACCCCACTGGTAACATGACCTTGTTCTGAATGTTCTCCATTGACTACAACCCTCTGTTGTCTGTCACTCAGCCACTGCCTAATCCACTCAACAATATGGGAGTCCATGCTCAATGACTGCAGTTTATTGATAAGTCTTCTATGTGGGAAAGTGTCAAAAGCCTTACTAAAATCTAGATATGCAATGTCTACTGCACCTCCACCGTCTATTATTTTAGTCACCCAGTCAAAAAAATCTATAAGATTTGTTTGACATGATCTCCCTGAAGTAAATCCATGTTGTTTTTCATCTTGCAATCCATGGGATTTAAGATGTTCCACAATCCTATCCTTTAATAGGGTTTCCATTAATTTGCCTACTATTGATGTCAGACTCACTGTCTATAGTTGCTCGATTCCTCCCTACTACCTTTCTTGTGAATGGGCACAACATTTGCCAATTTCCAATCTTCCGGGACGACTCCTGTTACTAATGATTGGTTAAATAAATCTGTTAATGGTGTAATGGTGTTAATGATGTAAGAAGAGGGAGGGAAGGATGAAAGGAAAGGGAGGGAAGGAAAGATGAATAAATGGATTGTGGGTAAACATGTTACAATTGTTGGTTTTAATAACGTTTAGATAATTACTGTTTTTAAATAAAGAGTGGATGATTTTTATAAATAAAGGATAGAAAGAATGCAAAATGGTAGTAGGGAACCAAGAGGAGGGAAGAGGAATGAGAGAAGGTAGAAAGGAAGGGAGATAAAAAAAAGAAAAGAGTGAGAAAGGGATCGAAATAAAGAAGGATGAAATGAAGAAATGAAGGTAGGAAAGAAGGGAATGATGAGAGTGGGAAGGAAGGAAGAAAGGGAGAGAATAAGAAGAAAAGAAGAGAGAGAGGGAAGAAAGGAGAAAGACTGGAAAGGTAGATAGAAGAGAAGGAGAAGGAAAAAAGAAAGATAGAGAAGAAAAGAAGGAAGGAGGAAGTGAGGGGAGGAAAGAAGCAGAGACGGAGAAGGAAAAGAGGGAAGGAAGGCGGGAGCGAGGGAAGGAAGGAAGGAGAAAGAGCAGGAAGGTAGATAGGAGAGCAGGAGAAGGAAAAAAGAAAGAGAGGGAAAAATGGAAGAAAGGAGAGAGAGCGGGAAGGTAGAAAGGAAAGAAGAAGGAAAGAAAGAAGATAGAGAAAAAAAGAAGGGCGGAGGAAGTGAGGGGAGGAAAGAAGGAGAGACGGAGAAGGACCAAACGAAAAGAGGGAAGGAAGGAGGGAGCGAGGGAAGAAAGAAAGGAAGGAGAAGAAACAAAGGAAGAGAGGGAAGGGAAGAAGAAAGGAGGGAGAGAGGAAAGAAAGGAGGGAGGAAAGGATGGAAGGGAGTGAGAGAAAGGAATAATGAAGTGATAGAGGGTAACTATGCTACAATTGTTGGTTTTAATAACTTTTGGATAATCACTGTTTTCAAATAGTAAATGGGTTGATTTGTTTAACTAGAGGAAAGAAAAGATGGATAAAGGTTACTGAGAAGGAGGGAGAGAGAAGAAGAGAGAGGGAAGGAAGGAAGAAATGTAGGGAGAGTACAAATGAAGGAAGGAGGGAGATTCGAAGGGAATGGAAGAAAGAAAAAGGAAGATAGGAGAAGGAAGAGAGGTAGGAAAAGAATGAGGGATTGAGAGAGGGAAAAAAGAAAGGAGGGAGGGAAGGAATGAAGGGAAAAAGAGGAAGGGAAGGAGGAGTAGAGGAAAGAAAGAAAGAAAGAAAGAAAGAAAGAAAGAAAGAAAGAAAGAAAGAAAGAAAGAAAGAAAGAAAGAAAGAAAGAAAGAAAGAAAGAAAGAAAGAAAGAAAGAAAGAAAGAAAGAAATAAGGAAGACAGCATGGAGGGAGGGAAGGATGAAAGGAAAGAAAAAAGGAAGACAGTAAGGAGGGAGGGAAGAATGGAAGGAAAGAGGGGAAAGAATAGAGAGATGAAGGGATAGAGGGTACAAGGGAGGGATGGGGGGAGAGAGAAGGAGGGCAGAAAGGAGGAAAGGAAGGATGGAATGAAATAGGGGAAAGAATAGAGGGATGAAGGGATAGAGGGTACAAAGGAGGGATGGGGAGAGAGGGAAGGAAAGCAGAAAGGAGGGAGGGAAGAATGGAAATAGAAAGAGGAAAGAAAAGAGGGATGAGGTGATAGAGGGTATGAAGGAGCAAAGCGAGGGGGAGGGAAAGAGAGAAGGCAGAAAGAAAGGCAGGAGAGGAAAGAAGGAAGTAAGAAAGGAAATGGGTCCATATAAAAGATAGATACATGGGCTGATGACTTGGTATATACAGTAAATGTGGCCATAGACTCTGTCCAATTGGGACCAGATACAGGAATACAGCCATTGCATACCAATAGACATGAATAGGACCACCTGCACATGGATGCACTGAACAACTGTGAATCCTATGCAGGAAAATGCACACAGTTTATGAAGACTGAAGACTAATCTGAAGACTACGGTTATGCTCACATTAGGTTCATTGAGCTGCATTAATTTGCATTTAAAGCATGAAACACACAATGCATGGAGGCACGTTCCATCACTGAAATAATATAATACAAATGAACCAAAGACTAAGGGCCGCTTCACACTGGAATGTGCACTCTTAAGCGTGCGCATTCCCGTACTGTCCGGTTTTGACAGCTTTTTTATTTGAATGGGTTGCAAAAAGCAAGAGAAGGCGGACAGAGTAGCGTAAGCACTACTTTTTCGGACCGCACTGTGGTACCATGTGGTTTGGTGGTCGGGTGCTGCCTTTGATGTGCCATTGAGGGCAGCATGCAGTGCAGGAAACACGCACAGAACACGCCTTTTCCCAACGCGTTTCAGGTTTGAACGGCCCCTACAGTTGCTATTTTGAATTCATGTCACCATTACTAAATATTCAGCAGTGTACAAACAAGATTTGGGCCCCTTATATTTATATTTCCAGCACCAGAGGAAATGTAGACTGCAGATAATTATTCAACTCCCAGCTAGAGCTAATTTTATCCCACATTGTGCCATTATTCCAGAAGATAACAGACTGGTTGGAAATAGGCTGCTTTATCTGAGTGAACTGCTGTATGCCCAAGTGTTACTGTCTGGCAGAGATTCCCTAGAAGCGCTGGATCCCAGCTGTCAGTGCCATCGCCCATCACTCTCAGACCAGTTCCAGGCTACATAACACAATAATGTGGTCTTCAGTGTGGTTTTGTAAGCTGGTGTGTGGTCGGCAGCAGGTCCGGCACAAGGGGTTGGTAGGAGGGGCAGCTGCCCTGGGCACTGTGGTATTATGTAAGGTGGGGGGGGCACCATAAGGAGATTGGGGGGAGGGAATTTGTATTGGGAGGAGGAATTTTTTTTGGGGGGGGGCTGGGGGAGGAGTGGCAGGGGATAAGAATGGTTCTACGAAGGGGATATTTGGGGAGGTGTGCTAGGAGTGGTGATTTGGGGAATTTGTGTTGGGATGGGGGGTCAAAAGGATTTGTGCTAGGAGGGGGGGGGGTTAGTGGTGGCAGGGGGGGATTGTGCTAAGATCTGAACTTTTTTGGGGGAGGGGGATTTATGCTAGCAGGAATAATTGGAGGGTATTTGTGCTAGAAGGGGAGTTTGGGCCAGCCCTGAGAGAGAGTATAAATGAAGGAAGGAGGGAGATAGAAAGGGAATGGAAGGAAGAAAAGGGAAGATAGGAGAAGGTGGGGGGGGGGACACCATAAGGAGATGGGAGGGGGATTTTTATTAGGAGGAGGAATTTGGGGAGTGGGGCCGGGGGGAGAGTGGCAGAGGATAAGAATGGTTCTACGAAGGGGAAATTTGGGGAGGTGTGCTGGGAGTGGTGATTTGGGAAATTTGTGTTGGGATGGGTGAGGAGGATTTGTACAGGGGGGGGGGGGTTAGTGGTGGGGATTTGGGGAATTTGTGTTGGGATGGGTGAGGAGGATTTGTGCAGGGGGGGGGCGTTAGTGGTCGGAGGGGGGGAATTGTGCTAAGATCTGAATTTTTTGGGGGGAGGGGGATTTATGCTAGCAGGAATAATTGGGGGGTATTTGTGCTAGAGGAGCAGTTTGGAGTGGGGTGGGGGCGAGGGAGCATTTGTGCTCAGAGAGGAAATTTGAGGCGTAGACGCTTTGTGCTGGGGGCATATGGGGAGAGAGGATTTGAGCTGGGGGGGGCAAGGTGGGGTATTTATGCCAGGAGGGGGGATAACAGCAGGGGGGTGGAGCTGTACTGGGAGGAGGGGGTATATAATGCTTAGTGGGAGTATGTAGGTTAGTGCTTGATTTTCCTTTGAGGGGGGGGATTTTTCCTGACATATAATCATACATCTGGGGGGGGGGGGGGGCGCAATTTGGCATAAATGTCCTGGGCTCTAGATGACCTTGTCCCAGCACTGGTTGGCAGGTAGTTACCCACTCAAGTTATACTGCGGCGGGCAGCCCCTCCTGCGCAAACCAACGTAGGTATACGTCGGTTGCGCGCCTGCAGCTAGGGGGCAGGCGTGTGCCGCCGGCCACATGCACCCGTCCCCACTCGGCAGCGGGGACTCCAATGCATGGGGCAGGCAGCTTCCATTGCCGCCTGACACCCACGATCGCTCCCCGCTGAGAGAGAAGGATGGTAGCTGTTGTAAACACAGCCATCCGTTCTTCTCTCTGGAGTGATCACAGAGTGCCTGTGATCCTTCTATATAGTAACACAGGTCTCTATGATCATTTCACAAACGACGCCCCCATACAGTTAGAATCACACCCCTAGGCTCACAATTAACCCCTTGATCACCCCTAGGTTAACCCCTTCCCTGCCAGTGTCTTTATTACAGTAACAGTGGATATTTTTAGCACTGATTACTGTAGTAATGTCATTGGTCCCCCCAAAAGTGTCAAAATGTCAGTTAGGGGTCCGATCTGTCCGCCGCAATGTCACAGTCCCACAAAAAATCGCAGATCGCCGCCATTACTAGTAAAAAAAAAAAAACAATACAAATTACATAAATCTTTCCTGTAGTTTGTAGACGCGATAACTTTTGCGCAAACCAATCAAAATACGCTTATTGCAAAAATATGTAGCAGAAAACAAATTGGCCTAAAATGTTTAAAAATTTTGATTTTTACATTTTTTTGGGTTGGAATATTATATAGCAGAAAATGAAAAATATTGTTTTTTTTTTCAGAATTGTCGCTTTTATTTTGTTTATAGCACAAAAAATAAAAATCGCAGAGGTGATCAAATACCACCAAAAGAAAGCTCTATTTGTGGGAAAAAAGGACATCAATTTTATTTGGGTACAGCGTCGCACGACTGCGCAATTGTCCGTTAAAGTAACGCAGTGCCGAATCGTAAAAAATGGCCCGGTCATTAAGGGGGAAAATCCTTCCGATCCAGAACTGGTTAAATATGGCTCCAACCCCTCGATTTTCTACATGGCAATAAAATTGGAGCTCCAACAGAAAAGAAAGATCTGGGAGAAGAAAAAAGAGGCTTAGCGGAACGTTCCGGCAGCACGCTAAAAAGCTCATTTCTAATCATTCCGTTTTTCTTTTTTATTAATCTCCGAGCCGTCACGCTGTTCACACAAATGTCTGCGTACGTTTTATCTCAGGTGGTCCGCAATGTACGTACAGCACTGTGATTATTCAGGTGGGCGATTAAATAGAAATTTATTCAGACAACTTTTCCATGCCAAGGTAAGAGGAGGAAATTTAAAAGGAAGCTGCCATCGTTTTTTATATATTTTAACATGCTGACCACTTGCTCTTTTTAAAAAAGCCCCGGAAGATTTTACTCCCTTCCTGATCAGGGCCTTTTTTGCGATTCGGCACTGCGTGACTTTAACGGACAATTGCGCGGTCGTGCGACGCTGTACCTAAACGAATTTGACTTCCTTTTTTTCCCACAAACAGAGCTTTCTTGACTCCTGACTGGGGCATCCCTAACCCTTAGGTGAGACCTCCTGTCTCTTGACTGGGGCATCTCTGACCCCTAGTTGAGACCTCTGGTCTCTTGACTCCTGGCTGGGGCTCCTCTTACCACTGGTTGAGACCTCCTGTCTCTTGACTCCTGGCTAGGGCATCTATGACTCCTGGTTGACACCTTCTATCTCCAATATGGAAACTGTCTCCAAACTAGTAGCCCTGAGCTATCCTCAGGCTTGAGTATATAGTGACCCTGGACCCCTGTGTACTCACACAGGCTGCAGGCATTCAGTCTTATGACTGCAAAGACTGGGAAACACTTCATCAGCTCCATCTACTGGCCATAATGTGGTATTTTGACAATTTAGATATGTCAGAAAAATACTGCATTATGTCCACTAGATGGAGCTGACACTCTTAGGAATTAAACAGACAGACATTATTACAGTAAAACCTTGGTTTGAGAGTAACTTGGTTTAAGAGCGCTTTGCAAGACAAGCAAAATTTTCAAATAAATTTTGACTTGATATACAAGCGATGTCTTGATATACAAGTAGCCTCAAGTCAAAGCCGAGTATAAAAGAGAAGAGAGGCGCCTCTAAGTGTAGCAATATGGTTACATTTAATGAAGGTACAACATTTAGCAACTCACATGGTTGATGATTAAAACAGGCTCACCTAAGTATGTAGGCATCTGGGGTAAAGCTGTCCACATAGGACCATCCTCCGCACCGCCATCTACGTCTTCCCTTCCATGCTGGCCCTCGCTTTCAGATCGCTTTACTGCAGGGTGGTCTTCCCGGTCAGGATTACAGACTAGCAGCCGTCGGTGCAGAAGATGGACAGCTTTACCCCGGATGCCTGCATACTTAGATGTGCCTCTTTTATACATCAACCATGTGAGTTGCTAAATGTTGTACCTTCATTAAATGGAACCATATTTCTACACTTAGAGGTGCCTCTCTTCTCTTTGATACTCTGTAGCTCCTGCTGGATTTTGCTTCCAATCCCCTTGTGGAAGTGGCTATTTGTGGATGGACATTTTATGGATACACAACCTATCGCAATGCTATAATCTTTTATTATGGACTATAAATTTAAGGATTTATGAATAAATGGTTGTGGAACGAATCATCTGAGTTTCCATTATTTCCTATGGGGAAATTCGCTTTGATATAAGAGTGCTTTGGATTACAAGCATGCTTCCGGAACGAATTATGCTCGCAATCCAAGGTTTTACTGTATAATTATTTGAAAGGGTAGTACAAATATATGAGGCAGCCCAAGCTGACAGCTCGGTTTTGCAAACTACCCAAGAGATTGGGGCTCTCCCTGTGTAACCAGCAGCAAACCCCTCTGCTGTCAGCATAACAAGCACCCGCTCTGTATCTGGAGCTTTGTGAACTACTGATCAACAGAGCACAGAGCCCGACAGTAACAGAGCTTCAATGATTACACAGGGAGAGCCAAATTCTCCCTGTATATTCTACAGAAATAAGCTCTCAGATTGACAGTTTAAGTCCTGCTCTGCATTCATTTAACAAATGGTATTTAGCTATTTTCTTTCTAAGTCAGATGCTCTTCATTTATATCAATTGCAAAATCAGGAAAATTCTGCATTATGGCCACTAGATGGAGCTGATAAATAAATACTTATTTACTATAATCCTCAGCTTTATCTAGTGGCCATAACACAGTCATTTCCTGACTGGCTGTATTTTGTATGAATGAGGAACATCCAACATGTAGAGAAAATATCCCGGTAACATTCAGTTTTTCTGGCATTCACACAAAACAAATGCGAATTTCTCAGAATGATATTTTTTTGGCCAAGCTTTGAGGAATGCCACGGTGGGCCTACAGGTGTGGTATTTAACCAGTTCTGGATCAGAAGGTTTTACCCCCTTAATGATCAGGCCATTTTTTGCAATACAGCACTGCGTTACTTTAATAGACAATTGCGCGGTCGTGCGACACTGTACCCAAATAAAATGGATGCCTTTTTTTCCCCACAAATAGAGCTTTCTTCTGGTGGTATTTGATCACCTGTGCGATTTTTCTATTTTTTGCGCTATAAACAAAAAAAGAGCGACAATTCTGAAAAAAAAATAAAAATATTTTTCACTTTCTGCTATATAGCATTCCCAAAACAAACAAAAAATTTAAAATCTAATTTTTTCATCATTTTAGGCCAATTTGTATTCTGCTACATATTTTTAGTAAAAAGAATCGCAATAAGCGTATTTTGACAGGTTTGCTTAAAAGTTATCGCGTCTACAAACTAGGGGAAAGATTTGTCATTTTTATTTCTTTATTTATTTACTAGTAATGGCGGCGATCTGCGATTTTTAGCGGTACTGTGACATTGCGGCGGACAGATCGGACCCCTAACTGACATTTTTTACACTTTTGGGAGGACCAATAACATTACTACAGTAATCAGTGCTAAAAATATGCACTGTTACTGTAATAATGACACTGACAGGACAGGGGTTAACTCAGGGGCGATCGAAGGGTTAAGTGTCAGCCTAGGCCAGTGATGGTGAACCTTGGCACCCCAGATGTTTTGGGAATACATTTCCCATGGTGCTCATGCCCTCTGCAGTGTAGTTGAGCATCATGGGAAATATAGTTCCAAAACATCTGGGGTGCCAAGGTTTGCCATCACTGGCCTAGGGGGTGTTTTCTAACTGTGAGGGGGATGGGCTTGTGGAATCAACACAGAGACCTGTGATCCTAAATAGGAGGAATAAAGGAGCTCTGTGCTGATTCCTGAGAGAACAACGGTCTGCTGCGTTTACAACAGCAGACCGCCGTTCTCTCTCCACGGGGAGCGATTGCGAGTGCCCGGCGGAAATCGCGGACGCCGGCCTCATGAATCAGCTTCCCCGCTGGCTAATGGGGGCGTGCCCCAGGATCGCTCCCGTGGATCGCCATACAGGTAAGGCGATGCACGCAGCCGAGCCAGCCTGCTGCAATTTATGTGCGGCGGGCGGTCTGCAAGTGGTTAACTTAATCTTAATTTCTATCCAATGCACCAGAATTGGGAAATCACTGGGGCCCCTTGACTGCACTGTACATTTATAAACCGCTTCCAGATCGCCCACCGCATATATACTGCGGCAGTGCGGCCCTCCTGTGCGAACCGACATAGGGCTACCTCGGTCGTGCGCCTGCAGCTAGGGGGCGAGCACACGCCGCCGCCGGCGCGCTCCCACCACCCACTCGGCAGCAGGGACTTCGATTGCCGCCTGACACCCGCGATCGTTCCCCGTTGAGAGAGAAGAACGGTCGGATGTTGTAAACACAGCTGACCGTTCTCTCTATGAATGATCACAGAGCACCTGGGATCCTTCTATATAGGAACACATGTCTCTATTATCATTTCCCAAGCCACGCCCCCCCCCCCCCCACAGTTAGAATCACTCCCCTAGGCTCACATTTAACCCCTTGATCACCCACAGTGTTAACCCCTTCCCTGCCAGTGTCATTATTACAGTAACAGTGCATTTTTTTAGCACTGATTACTGTAGTAATGTCACTGGTCCCCCCAAAAGTGTAAAAAATGTCAGTTAGGGGTCCGATCTGTCTGCCGCAATGTCGCAGTCCCGCTAAAAATTGCAAATTGCCGCCATTATTAGTAAAAAAAAAAGAACATAAAAATGACATAAATCTTTCCCGTAGTTAGTAGATGCGATAACTTTTGTGCAAACCAATCAAAATACGCTTATTGCGATTTTTTTTTACCAAAAATATGTAGCAGAAAACAAATTGGCCTAAAATGTCAAAAATTTTTGATGTTTAATTTTTTTTTTTTTGGGAATGTTATATAGCAGAATGTAAAAAATATTGTTTTCAGAACTGACGCTCTTTTTTTGTTTATAGCACAAAAAATAAAAATCGCACAGGTGATCAAATACTGCCAAAAGAAATCTCTATTTGTGGGTAAAAAAAAGGACATCAATTTTATTTAGGTACAGCGTCGCACGACCGCGCAATTGTCCGTTAATTTAACGCAGTGCCAAATCGCAAAATTTGGCCTGGTCATTAAGGGGGAAAATCTTCTGGTCAGAAGTGGTTAAAAATGGGAATTAACCCTTTTTAACCACTTAAGCCCCGGAGGATTTGGCTGCTAAAAGACCAGGGGGTTTTTTGCGATTTTTTACTGCGTGACTTTAACGGACAATTGCGCGGTCGTGCGACGCTGTACCTAAACTAATTTGACGTCCTTTTTTTCCCACAAACAGAGCTTTCTTTTGGTGGTATTTGATCACCTGTGCGATTTTTTGATCATGCGCTATAAACAAAAAAAGAGCGTCAATTTTGCAAAAATAACAATATTTTTCACATTTTTTTATATGAAATTCTTCAAAAAAAAATGTAAAAATCAAAATTTTTTAACATTTTCGGCCAATTTGTTTTATGCTACATATGTTTGGTAAAAAAAAAATCGCAAAAAGCGTATTTTGATTGGTTTGCGCAAAAGTTATCACGTTTACTAACAAAGGGAAAGATTTTTGTCATTTTTGGTGGTTTTTTTTTAACGAGTAATGGCGGCGATCTGCGATTTTTTTGCGGTACTGCAACATTGCGGCGGACAGATCGGACCCTTGACTGACATTTTTGACACTTTTGGGGTTACCAGTGACATTACTGCAGTAATCAGTGCTATACATATGCACTGTTACTGTAAAAATGACACTGGCAGGGAAGGGGTTAACTGTATTGGAGAGGGAGGGGTTAAGTGTGTCCTAGGGGCGTGTTTCTAACTGTAAAGGGACATGGCTATTGGTGTAAAAACAGAGATCAACGGTTCTACATAGTAGAACCGTCTGATCTTCATTTTTACACAGGGGAGAATGACAGGCGGCTTGTTTACATAAGCCGCTCCGCCTTTCTCCCTTCACCGGAGCGATCGTGAGTGACCGGCGGACGATCGGGTCCGCCGGTCACACGCACTGACTTGTCAGTGAACGAGCCGGGGCGGGCGCGCGCCCGCCCGCAATTGGCTCACAAATTCAGTGACAGGCGAGTGACGTACCGGTACGTCACTCTGCCTGGCCGGTGCTGACCGCCGCAGTATATAGTCGTGCGGCGGTCGGCAACCGGTTAATAGCGTAGGAAAACTATGGGGTAGGGGGTTGATTTACTAAACCTGGAACGTGTAAACTCTGCACAGCTGCCCCAGGTTCTGCCCTCTCCAGTTTTAGTAAATCATCCCCTTTAAAGGTCTTCTCCTGTAGAATGTGCCCTCCTATGTTGGGTATTTTCTTATTTCTTTTTTTTTTTGTCTGTTATAGTAGTCATACAAAATGATTGCATTTTAAATCTTATATAGCAAGCTGAAAATCAGGGGAATCTATACATTCATAGAAATCAGACAATAGGTATTTTTTTTTTTTTTTTTTTTTTTTACATTCAGTGCAAGAAAAAAAAATTACTACAGCAACAATGAAGTTTAAGAACAAAAAAAAAAAAAAATATATATATATAAAGTAAGGTCATTGCAAATGAGACTATTCTCTACTACTACAATGTTTCTTTCAGTAAGAATATATTTTGAGTTATTGTTGTAACATTTTCTGATGCCCCTTTCACATTTTCCATGCTTGCTCTATTATTGTGTTGTGGCTGCTGTGTTAGATTTATAGGTTTGTGCTATCGCCCTCTACTGGCCATCATCTGTATGTCAGGGAAGGAGATTAGAATGGCTGGGAGAAAATCAATGCTCCAAATCGGTCGCATTGCGAGCAATTGCAATTTTTGTTTTTTTAATGTAAAGACACAATGGGTAGCACATTGTAGTATATTCATGTTATTTTTTGTTTGTTTAGATCTTTGCAGAACAAAAAGACAGCAATAAAAGTCTTGGCATTTTTTTTCCCTTGGAAAGCCTTCCTGATTTTTCATACAGAGACCTTGCACAAGTACAACCATTAACCTCCTTCTTACCGGGTGCTTTTACCCCCTTTCCTGACCAGGCTAATTTTCAGTTATCAGCGATGTCACACTTTGAATGACAATTGTGCAGTCATGCAATGCGTTTCCCATACAACATTTTTATCTTTTTTTCACACAGAGCTTTTTTTTTTTTTTTTTTCGGTGGTATTTACTCACCACTGGGGTTTTTATTTTTTGCTACATAAGTGAAAAAAGAAAAATAAAAAAAAAAAAAAAACCCTTTTCATAGTTTATTTAATACATTTTGGAAAAAGGTAATTTTTTCTTCTTTACTGATGTGCGCTGATGAGGCTGCACTGATGGGCACTAATGAGGCAGCACTGATGAGCACTAATAGGTTGCACTGATGGGAACTAATGAGGCGGAATTGACAGGCTACAATCATGGGCAGTGATGAGGCTGCACTGATGGGCACTAATGAGGCGGCACTGATAGGCATTGATGGGCACTGATAGGTTGCACTGATGGGCACTAATGAGGAGGCACTGAGAGGCTGCAATCATGGGCACTGATGAGGCTGCACTGATGGGCACTAATGAGGCAGCACTGATGAGCACTAATAGGTTGCACTGATGGGCACTAATGAGGCGGAATTGACAGGCTACAATCATGGGCAGTGATGAGGCTGCACTGATGGGCACTAATGAGGCGGCACTGATAGGCATTGATGGGCACTGATAGGATGCACTGATGGGCACTAATGAGGCGGCACTGAGAGGCTGCAATCATGGGCACTGATGAGGCTGCACTGATGGGCACTAATGAGGCGGCACTGATAGGCATTGATGGGCACTGATAGGTTGCACTGATGGGCACTAATGAGGCGGCACTGAGAGGCTGCAATCATGGGCACTGATAAGGTTGCACTGATGGGCACTAATGAGGCAGCACTGATAGACTTTGATGGGCACTGATAGGTTGCAATGATGGGCACTAATGAGGCGGCACTGATAGGCATTGATGGGCACTGATAGGTTGCACTAATGGGCACTAAGGAGGCGGCACTGACAGGCTGCAATGATGGGCACTGATGAGGCTGCACTGATGGGCACTAATGAGGCGGCACTAATAGGTTGCAATGATGGGCACTAATGAGGCGGCACTGATAGGCATTGATGGACACTGACCGGCTGCAACGAAGGGCATTGATGGGGTGGCACTGGTGGAAACCGGGATGGAGGCACTGGTGGGCACTGAGGCTGCACTTATAGGCAGCACTAATGGGTGGCACTGGCAAGCGGCACTGATGGGCACTGTTAAGTGGGTGGCACTGATAAGGAGGCACTGATTGGCAGCACTGATGAACACTGATTAGCAGCACTGATGGGCACTTATTGTCAGCACTGGTGGGCACTGATTGGCAGCACTGGCAGGCACAGCTTGGCAGCACTGGTGGGCACACATTGGCAGTAGTGGTAGGCACATGTTGGCAGCACTGGTGGGCACTGATTGGCAGCACTGGTGGGCACTGTTTGGCTGCACTGATAATCAGTGCCTTGATTATCAGTGTACATGTCTCTTTTAGAGAAGCAGATTATCGTCTCTCTTAATGCCGTCAGCGTGAGGATAAGAATGCAGATAACCGACTTCTTTTTACATCCGTGATCAGCAGTGATTGGTAAAGAGCTGCTGATTGGCTCTCTATCTCAATCTGTGATCAGCCGTAATGCTCCGGACACTGTGATCACAGAGGGCTGCCCGCGTCCAGCAGCGGGCGCAAGGCAGACGTGATCGAGGGAGGCCGACATACGACTGCCTCCCAGAACTTGCTGTCTGCGCTGTAGCCGTCATTCATTAAAGCTGAACGCAAAATCAGATTCCTTCCTTGTAATGGGGCTGCAGAAATAGAATCCAAAGCCAAATTGATTTATTTTTTTTTTTTTTCATTTTGGATAAAGAAGGGTGATAACCCCTGTCAGATTATGTTATGCCATCTGTGTCCCATTGAGGTGATTTCCCTTTACTTCCTGTCCCATTGCCAAAACAGGAAGTGAGAGGAAACCCCTGCAAAGTGAGTGAATCCTTGAGCTAGTGTCCCCACTGGAAGATTTCCCTTCTCTTCCTGTTCTGGTGAAAACCCCCAAAAAAGTTGGGTCCCTGTTCTCCATTTCAGGGATGAATCTGGCCCGAATTTTTGCCTGAATTCAGGCCTGCAACTGAACCAAAGTCGCACAGGACCTCTGTGCAATCCGCTCCACGGCCGCCCGGGAGATGCGTGAAGCGGCTCCATTCAGAGCCAGTCATGCGAACTGAATGCGGGGGAAACCCACATCTAATTCCCACTAGTGTAAACCTAGCCTTAAAGTCGCTGCGACTTCAAGTCTCACAGATATGAACGGTACTCATTGGGAAGCATGGGGTGCGATTTTTCATGTGACTTTGGGGTCCAAAGTCGCACAAATGTGAATTAAGGTCCTCAAGACCGATGCAGGAGCCCTGTATTGGTCATGAGGATGATGAGGGACAATCCATTGCCGGTGTATGGGGGGAGCGTTGTTTGCGGAGGGAGAGGAGATCAGGTAAGTAAATGTGCTATAAGCCTACCTTTTAACGTGCTTGATTGGTCGAGCAGAAACTGCTAGCCAGTAACTCCCCTAATCCAATCATCTCCCCTACACAGATCCACACAGGAAAGCCCTATTTTGAGCCCATTCACATGTTTTATTTTAACCACTTGACCTCCGGAAGATTTACCCCCTTCATGACCAGACTTTTTTTTTTAGATACGGCACTGCGTTACTTGAAGGCCCCTTCCACACTTGTGCGACCTGAAAGTTGCGTGACTTTGATGCGACATGAAGCAAAGCCTGTGTAATCTCAAAGTCTATGGACCTCAAGTCGCATAAAGTTGGACCAAAGTAGTGCTGCAACTTAACCACTTCCTCTTAGGTGGGGGTCATATGACGTCCTTGGCTTTGAGGGGGGATATCTGAATGATGGGTGCAGCTGCAGCATCATTCAGATATAATTTTTTTTCAGCCGGCGATTCCCTTCACCATAAGAACAATCATAGCGGCCGCTTGATCATTCTTACAGGCGGCGGGAGGGGACACCCCCCCCTGGTCCTGCAGCCCTTCGGTGCTTCTCCTGGCTCGTCTGTGTGATCGGCGAGCTGGCGAAGGAATCGGCCACTGGCGGAAGTGTCACCATAGAGACTGGGAGGACCAGATGGTCCCCAGCAATCTCTATGACTCTTGGAGGCTCGGGCGCGACGTGATGACGTCACGCCCGGCCTGGCAGTTTTCAATACTGCACTGATCTCGGCTATTTAGCCGAGATCTGTGACGCTATTCACCGTCACTGGGAGTGAAAGACTTAAAAGTTTGAATCGCCTTAAGTGGGACAGTAATATTTGTTAGCTGTTTGATTCTGACCATGTTCATTGAAAGAACTAATCACATTGGCTTCTGTTTCGTGTCCTTCAATGTCAGATAGGCTCTCCCTATTGTTTGTGTATTGAGATAATGGGTATTGTGTTAAGTCTGCCTGTCCCATTGTTAAATGTTAATGACCTCACTTTGTTCTGTCCAGATGGCTAGATAATTAGTTCAGGTTTATTCTGTTTCTGTATAAAATTTCATCTGCATATGATAATGTAATCAGGCAGAGGGGAGGGATGGTGTACACTGTATGGGAGTGACTGAGTGTAAAACTCTGTTTTTATTGGATTGTGAATTTCATGTCCTGTTCCCCACAAGGTCCACCTGGGCGGTAACCTTGTGGGGGAAAACTGTATAAAAGAACAGCTGTATCATTAACCACTTGCCGACTGCTCACAGTATATTTACTGCGGCAGTCACCCCCTCACAGGCAGAGCGACGTAGGTCTACGTCGCTAGCCTGTGAGGCTCTGGGGAGCGAGCGCGCGCCGCCGGAGGCGCGCTCCCGCTCCCGTGCGGTCACGGACCCCCCCGCGCGTGTGACCGGCGGACCCGATGTCCGCCAGTCACTCGGCGATCGTCGGGGGAGAGGGAGAAAGTCTGGCGGCTGATGTAAACAAGCCGCCTGTCATTCTCCCTGGTGTAGAAACACTGATCACATGTTTCTACAATGTAGGACCGTTGATCATTGTTCCTACAGCTCAAGCCACAGCCAATCACAGTAAGAAGCAGGCCCCTAGGGACACACACACAGCCCCTCCCTCTCAAATAAAGTTAACCCCTTCACTACCAGTGTCATTTTTACAGTAACAGTGCATATGTATAGCACTGATTACTGTAAAAATGTCACTGGTAACCCCAAAAGTGTCAAAAATGTCAGTCAAGGGTCCGATCTGTCCGCCGCAATGTTGCAGTACCGCAAAAAAAATTGCAGATCGCCGCCATTACGCGTTAAAAAAAAAAACAACAAAAATGACAAAAATCTTTCCCTTTGTTAGTAAACGCGATAACTTTTGCGCAAACCATTCAAAATACGCTTTTTGCGATTTTTTTTTACCAAACATATGTAGCATAAAACAAATTGGCCGAAAATGTGAAAAAATTTTGATTTTTACATTTTTTTTGGGGGGAATTTCATATAAAAAAATGTGAAAAATATTGTTATTTTTGCAAAATTGACGCTCTTTTTTTTGTTTATAGCGCATGATCAAAAAATCACACAGGTGTTTAAATGCCACCAAAAGAAAGCTCTGTTTGTGGGAAAAAAAGGACGTCAAATTCGTTTAGGTACAGCATCGCACGACCGCGCAATTGTCCGTTAAATTCACGCAGTGCCGAATCGCAAAATACCCCCTGGTCAGGAAGGGGGTAAAATCTTCCGGGGCTTAAGTGGTTAAACCTTGAGTTCTACTTCACCCTCAATCTAGAGTCCTTTCTCTTATTGGGGGAATAGGCTACAAAGGATTGCCGAGGAGGAGGCGGGAGGACTTGAGGAGACGCGGGGGACTGAGGAGAAACCGCCGCTGCAGGTAAGTGCACTGGTCTCTCTGCACGCTGTGGTCACTCTGCATTGAAAGGGGGCATGCTGTGGTCACTCTGCATTGAAAGGGGGCATGCTGTGGTCACTCTGCATTGAAAGGGGGCACACTGTGGTCACTCTGCATTGAAAGGGGGCACGCTGTGGTCACTCTGCATTGAAAGGGGGCACACTGTGGTCACTCTGCATTGAAAGGGGGCACGCTGTGGTCACTCTGCATTGAAAGGGGGCACGCTGTGGTCACTCTGCATTGAAAGGGGGCACGCTGTGGTCACTCTGCATTGAAAGGGGGCACGCTGTGGTCACTCTGCATTGAAAGGGGGCACGCTGTGGTCACTCTGCATTGAAAGGGGGCACACTGTGGTCACTCTGGCATTGAAAGGGGGCACACTGTGGTCACTCTGCATTGAAAGGGGGCACGCTGTGGTCACTCTGCATTGAAAGGGGGCACACTGTGGTCACTCTGCATTGAAAGGGGGCACGCTGTGGTCACTCTGCATTGAAAGGGGGCACACTGTGGTCACTCTGCATTGAAAGGGGGCACGCTGTGGTCACTCTGCATTGAAAGGGGGCACGCTGTGGTCACTCTGCATTGAAAGGGGGCACGCTGTGGTCACTCTGCATTGAAAGGGGGCACACTGTGGTCACTCTGGCATTGAAAGGGGGCACACTGTGGTCACTCTGCATTGAAAGGGGGCACGCTGTGGTCACTCTGCATTGAAAGGGGGCACACTGTGGTCACTCTGCATTGAAAGGGGGCATGCTGTGGTCACTCTGCATTGAAAGGGGGCACGCTGTGGTCATATATATATAAATAAAACAATAAATATTGTATTGTTTTTCCTGTTTTTTTTGTGCACTACAAATAAAATATGCGCATTGGAATTTGTTCATATTTTTTCTCAAACTATAGTCCGGCCCCCAACAGTGTCTGAGGGACCGTGAACTGGCCCCTTGTTTTAAAAGTTTGAGGACCCCTGTCCTAGAGTCTGGAGGAAGAGTGGAGAGGCACCAAATCCAAGTTGCATTAGGAGCAGTGTGAAGTTTCCACAGTCAGTGATGATTTGGGGAGCCATGTCATCTGCTGGTGTTGGTTCACAGTGTTTTATCAAGTCCAAAGTCAGTGCACCCTCTAGCAGGAAATTCTGGAGCACTTCGTGCTTCCCTCTGCTGACCCATCCATGTGCTCCCTACTGTGAAGGCCAGTTATAGATGGGGGCAGGGGCCATTTCTTTGTCACTAGAGTAATATGGGTGAGAGGACACCTTTGCTGCCATTGTGCTATGTGCTGGGTGTCCATGCTGCCCCCCTTTGGGGAGTATTGGGCTACCTCCAGGCCCACCTGCCCCTATCTATCCATTAGAATGCATGTTCTTCCATTGTGGAGTCTCTCATAAATTAGTAGGGTTAGGACTGCAAGTGAAGAGCCCCTGCAGCTTACGCATGCGTTTGCAAATGTGTGCTAACTGAACCCCTGTTTTTACCGCATACTGTTAGATGGGTAATTCAGTTGGTCGCAGACTGGTTGGTGAGTTGAGCTGGGAATTTCCTCTGTTTTTGTCTTTTATGGAGATGCCGATTTCATTTTGAATACTTTCAATTTTTGAAAACTGGCGCAGTTGGCTGCCAAGTAAACCGTAAGTGACGTCATGACGCCGTTTCTGGGTTTACATATGTGAAACCCAAATAAAGCTGATTCTGGGTTCAGGTCTCTGGCATACGGGAGCAGCGGAAGGCGGGGAGGGGGGGGGGACATCCCCTCCTGCTGCTTGTAATAACAGTCGGTTGTTATTACAAGAAAGCTGACCGTTCGCTCTAAAAAACTGTACTTTTTCTAACACACAATGTGCATTAGAAGCTGCAGATAGTCCTCATTTCCTAGCTGGAGGACGTCCAACATCATCTAGCACTTTGCTCCTCAGCCTTACTGGCCCGCCCCTTTCATCCACTGGATTTAATTTCTATCAGTTGCATGTGGGTGTTACCTACAGCCTGACTAGGAACGCCCACTCCTCCAGGATGACATCCACCTAGCAAGGCATTTTGCTATTTGCATAACTCCCCTTTCCAAGTGTTGACCTACTGCTTGCATCGGGGCTCTTCAGAGGAGTAATGAGGCAGGGGGGGCTGTGATGTACAGCACCCTTCTAGCTCCTCCCACCAGCCATGTTCCACCTGCATTGTGTAGAGAAGCACCGAGACTCAGTGATGACATCACTAGGACTAAAATAAAGTTTGATGACATCACTGGGACTATAAAAAGTTTGATGACATCACTGGGACTAAAATAAAGTTTGATGACATCACTGGGACCAAAAAAAAATGTTTGATGACATCACTGAGACTAAAAAAAACTTTGATGACATCACTGGGACTAAAATAAAGTTTGATGACATCACTGGGACCAAAAAAAAAAAAATGTTTGATGACATCACTGGGACTATAAAAAGTTTGATGACTTTACTGGGACTAAAATAAAGTTTGATGACATCACTGGGACCAAAAAAAAATGTTTAATGACATCACTGGGACTATAAAAAGTTTGATGACTTTACTGGGACTAAAATAAAGTTTGATGACATCACTGGGACCAAAAAAAATGTTTAATGACATCACTGAGACTAAAAAAACTTTGATGACATCACTGGGACTAAAATAAAGTTTGATGACATCACTGGGACCAAACAAAAATGTTTGATGACATCACTGGGACTATAAAAAGTTTGATGACTTTACTGGGACTAAAATAAAGTTTGATGACATCACTGGGACCAAAAAAAATGTTTGATGACATCACTGAGACTAAAAAAACTTTGATGACATCACTGGGACTAAAATAAAGTTTGATGACATCACTGGGACCAAACAAAAATGTTTGATGACATCACTGGGACTATAAAAAGTTTGATGACTTTACTGGGACTAAAATAAAGTTTGATGACATCACTGGGACCAAAAAAAATGTTTGATGACATCACTGAGACTAAAAAAACTTTGATGACATCACTGGGACTAAAATAAAGTTTGATGACATCACTGGGACCAAAGAAAAATGTTTGATGACATCACTGGGACTATAAAAAGTTTGATAACTTTACTGGGACTAAAATAAAGTTTGATGACATCACTGGGACCAAAAAAAAATGTTTGATGACATCACTGGGACTATAAAAAGTTTGATGACTTTACTGGGACTAAAATAAAGTTTGATGACATCACTGGGACCAAAAAAAATGTTTAATGACATCACTGGGACTAAAAAAAAGTTTGAAGACATCACATTTTGCTGAGATTTCAGCGTTATTTGGAATTCTGTCTGCAATTCCAAATCTCTCAGATGCTTTTTAGGGTGGTCTATGTGTGTTAGTCGCACTGAAATCGTTCATATTAGAGATCGACCGATTATTGGTGGCCAATATGCACTTTCCCCGATATATCGGAATCGGCCTTTGGATTTACCGATTATTGCCGATATTTAGGGAAAGTGCTGTACCGGGGTGATGCCTGCAGCTAGAAGCATCACCCCGGCACCGGTGTCTATAGCCAACGGTCGGCTGACTTGTAATGACAACCGATGTCACAGTACCTGTAGACATTAAAAAAAAAAATATCAGCCAATATCGGCCGATACCGATATCCGATGACCAAAATATCGGT
The DNA here is from genome assembly GCF_965119305.1 of Pelophylax lessonae. Taxonomy (NCBI): domain Eukaryota; kingdom Metazoa; phylum Chordata; class Amphibia; order Anura; family Ranidae; genus Pelophylax; species Pelophylax lessonae. Next base: position 530,299,628 of record NC_138772.1, on the reverse strand, counting down.
ATCGGCGTTAAAAAAACGATATCGGTCGATCACTAGTTCATGTACCAAATTTTGCCACTGAGCCACACACGATTTTTCACGCATTTTTTTCTGGGATTTTGGTGCATTTTGTTGTGCAATGGCGGCAAAATTGCACCACATTTGGGGTGCCTTTAGGAATGAATGTCAGCCAAATGTGTGTCGCGAGTTTTATCGCACATTTAGTGCAATTGGAATCGTGGGCAGAATTGAGCCGATTCTGCTTGCGATTCCAAATCGCTCTGATGCCTAATGAGGTGCCCTGTGCGCGTTTGTCGCACCAAATAAGCTCATGTGCCACATTTTGCCACTGAACCAGACTCATTTTTTTTACATGCGTTTTGCTGCAATTTCTCTTGTTTGTCATGTGACAATCGCAGCAAAATTGTCCTGCTTTGGGGTGTCATTAAGAATGAATGCCACCCAACCGCACTTTGCGTCGTGTTTTGCCGCAACATTAGCCAGATTTGGAAATGCAGGCAGGATTGCTCCGATTCTGCCTGCGATTCCAACTCTCTTAGATGCCTTATGGGCTGCCGTATGCGTGCTTGTCGCACCAAATAACCTCATGTACCAAATTTTCGCACTGAGCCAGATGCATTTTTCTCAGCACATTTTTCTGTGATTGTCGCACGTTTTGTCATGCGACAATCGCAGCAAAATTGCACCGCATTTGAGGTGACATTAAGAATAAATGCCAGTGGACCTGCACCCTTCAGTCCAGTTCACATTAGTGCGATGACAGACATTGCATGTGATTCAGAGAGCACTGCGATGTCTGTGCGAAGCAAATTCAGCCATACAGATTGTATGGCTGAGGCTCCGTTTCCACTGCCGCGGCTACGAAGTCGTACTACTTCTAGCGCGACTTCGTAGTGACAGTTGCTTGCGGCATTCAGTGCGACTTGTCCCTCATTATAGAGGGAAGTCGCACTGAAGTCGGCTCAAAAGTAGTGCACGAACTACTTTTGAAGTCGCCGCAACTGAAGTCGCGGCAGTGAAAACGGGCCAGATTGAAACAAATGGCTTTTGACTTGCTGTGCGACTTGACATGTGCCAAGTCGCACAGCAAGTCGCACTAGTGGAAACCGGCACTGAATTTGCATCGGATTCAGACACAACTCGCACAGGACTCTTTTTTGGGTCTGCAGCAGAATCGGATCGCATGGTGGTTCACACCTATGCGATCTTTATCGAACTGCTCTGCAAATCACATGCGATGTCTGCGAGATGCAAATTCAGCCATGTAGATTGTATGACTGAATTTGCATCGGATTCAGACACAACTCACACAGGACCCTTTTTTAGTTCTGCAGCAAGATTGGATCGCTTGGTGGTTCACACCTATGCAATCCGATTCATTTCCCAACTCACAGTTCACACTGCGAAATGCAAACTGATCTGGGGGTGTCGTTAACTTTGTATTGACCCCCCAGTGATTCGCATATGGCAGTGTGAACTGCCTGCGATTTGAATGCGATGCGGGAAACCGCAGTGGATTTGCAGAGTTCCCGCATCGCATATATGTGAATCGGCACTCATGGTGGACTTTATGCCAAAAAAATAATAACAATGTAACAATTTGTAAACATTGAAAACTTAAAAAGAAACTTTGTGGCTGATGTTATCTTTGACTGATAAAGCAAACGCAGCCTTAAAGTGACCCTGTACCCAACTTTAAACTTTTAAAGGAGCCCCCTGAAGGCTACGACTTGTCTTTTTTTAGAGTGAAGAATAATGAGAGCGCAGCCGACGTCTCCCGCAGTCCGGTGCATGCCCCCTGCCGACCCACCAGCTATAATTGGCTCCTCATCTCCCTGTTAATGTACCATCTACAACCTAAGGGGCCCCAGGGCCCACGTCAGCTGCCCTTCAGTTTCTATGGAAACTCAGCTGCGGCCTGACTCTGGAATCCGAGGTCTGCTTCTGTTTACTGGATAAAGGAGGAGGACCTGGGGGGGAGGGGGGGCTCTTTTATTTGTCTGCCAACTTTGTACTTCAAGCTTCTGCCTGAACCACAAGATGTTTTTTTATTATTGGCCAAAAGAAAACTTAACTTAATTTAAAGTCTATACAACGCAAAAACCTTTTTTTTTTGGGTTTGGATAGTCAATATTTTGAACCCTTGTTGGGTTATTATTTTTGCCCCGTTGGAGAGATTTTCCTTCACTTCCTGTTCTGGTGACACAACAGGAAGTAGGAGGAAATCTCTCTGAAGTGACAGTTGTCCCCATTGAAAGTTTTCCCATATATTTTGCTCTGTTACCATTTATAACTTTTTGGATTTCCCAACACTTTCTATTCTGGGGGTCACAGAGAGGGTGAATCCCTCCAGCAGGGGCACGGCAAGGCAACCTTTTCCCACACAATTCAATCTTTTATTGGCTTTTGTAACTGGAGCCTAAATGTTCTATTTATATTTTAACCACTTGCCAACTGCCGCAGTCAGACCCTCACAGGCAAAGTGACGTAGTACTACGTCGCTAGCCTGTGAGGCTCTAGGGGGCGAGCGCGCGTCCCCGCTCGTTCACGGACCCCCCCCCCGCACGTCACTCACGATCGTCCGGTACAGCGGGAGAAAGGCAGGCGGCTAATGTAAACAAAGCCGCCTGTCATTCTCCCCTCTCCCCTGTGTAAGTGCAGAGATCATACGGTCCTGCTGTGCAGGATCGTATTTCTCTGTAGTTACGCACACAGCCACATCCAATCACAGTTAGAAGCACGCCCCTAGGGACACACTTAACCCCTCCTTCTCAAATAAAGTTAACCCCTTCCCTGCCAGTGTCATTTTTACAGTAACAGTGCATATGTATAGCACTGATTACTGTAGTAATGTCACTGGTACCCCCAAAAGTGTCAAAAATGTCAGTCAAGGGTCCGATCTGTCCGCCGCAATGTCGCAGTCCCGCAAAAAAAATCGCAGATCGCCGCCATTACTCATTAAAAAAAAAAAATCTTTCCCTTAGTTAGTAAACGCAATAACTTTTGCGCAAACCAATCAAAATACGCTTTTTGCGATTTTTTTTACCAAACACATGTAGCAGAAAACAAATTGGCCTAAAATGTTAAAAAAATTAGATTTTTACATTTTTTGGGGGGGAATTTCACATAAACAAATGTGAAAAATATTGTTATTTTTGCAAAATTGTCGCTCTTTTTTTGTTTATAGCGCATGATCAAAAAATCGCACAGGTGATCAAATACCACCAAAAGAAAGCTCTGTTTGTGGGGAAAAAAAGGACGTCAATTTCATTTGGGTACAGCGTTGCATGACCGCGCAATTGTCCGTTAAATTCACGCAGTGCTGAATCGCAAAATAGGGCCTGGTCAGGAAGGGGGTAAAATCTTCCGGGGCTTAAGTGGTTAACCAAGCCAAGCCGACTGTCATTCCCCTGTTTTATGAGAGCGCCTTGGTGGGCGGTAAGGGCTCTCTAGCTGAACAGTGATCTAAAGATCGACTTCTGTCAAACAGGGAGGGCCACACAGCAATCAAATTTTGGCTGGTCTCTGCTGAACCGGCCAAATATCGATCCGTCTTTGGCCAGCTTTAGGAGTGGAGCTAGAGTATGGGGATTTCCACTGTGGCCAGAAGCATAGATAAGGATTTAGGTGTCACCAACCTGGGCAGAAGCAAAGTTAGGGATCTGGTGGTCTCCAAGCTGGACAGAAGTAAAGCTAAGGATCGGACGGTCTCCAACCTAGGCAAATGCAAAGCTAAGCATATGGGGTCTCCACAGGGCCGCTGATAGGGGGGGACCACCAGCCCTCTTGTAGGGGGCCCCGAGCACACAGGGGGGCCCACACAGAGAGGGGGATTAGTGATGAACAACAAATACAGAAATCTTCCTCCAGCACCTAAATCTGATGTGTCCCTCCCTGCTATCAGCTTTTATCTGTTGAGAAAGAGACAGTCGTCCCTCACTAATCCCCTCCCTTGTGTGGGTCCCCCTCCCAGCCATGGCTCTAATGTTATCTCTGCTCAGGAGTTTATTTGTAAATTGTAACTTTGTTTCTCTCTCTCTGTCTCTCTGATCACTGAGCTCCAACTGCCCAGCCTGTATATTTTTCTCATCTCATCTTTTTTATTTAACATAGTTTTTTTTTTAGATTTAGCAGGAATTATGCGAGTTATGTTATATTTGTGTCTGATAATAGTGATTTTGTTGTAATTTTAGCTAAATATATCTTTAATATTTTCTTGGGGGGGCCCTGCCAGGTAGTCTGTACAGGGCCCCGCGATTTCTAACAGCAGCCCTGGGTCTCCAACCTGGGAAGAAGCAAAGTTAGGGATCTGGGGATCTCCAAGCTGAACAGAAGTAAAGCTAAGGATATGGGGGTCTCCAACCTAGGCAGATATAAAGTTAAGGATCTGGGGGTCTCCAACCTGGGAAGAAGCAAAGCTAGGGCTCTGGGGATCTCCAACTTAAGCAGAAGCAAAGCTCTGAGCTGGGGATCTCCAGCCAGCGAAGAGGTCAAGCTAAGATCTGGGGGTCTCTAACCTTGGCAGGAACAAGGGAAGAAAGGGCGGTGGGGTTTCCACCTGGCCTGGGGTTGGAGGTGGGGATCTCCACCCTGCCCAAGGTCAGATATGAGGGTCTCCAGCCTGCCGAGAGTTAGATGTTGGGGTCTCCCACTGCCCAGTGTTAGATATGGGCCACTCCCCCCTGCCTAAAAACCGATGTGGGGATCTCCATCCTGCCCAGCGTTAGATGTGGAAAACTCCCCCTTGCCCAGGAAGAGATGTGGGGGGTCTTTCCTCTGCTCGGGGTCAGATCCCCCCCCCCCCCGCTCGGGGTGTGACGGATTTGGGTTCTCCCCCCTGCTTATAATCTGATGTGAGGGTCGCCTCCTGCCTGGGGTTCTAATGTGAGAGTCTTCCCCTTTCTCAGGGTCAGGTATGGGGGTTCATCCCTGTTCAAGTTTGGATATAGAGGTTCTCCCCCTTCCCTTGGTTGAATTTGGGAGTCTCCCCCCTGCTTGTGGTTGGATTTGGGTTTCTTCCACCTGGTTGGGTCAGATGTGAAGTTCTCTCCCCTGGCTGGGCCAGATGTGAGGTCCCCCCCCTGGCTGGGTCAGTTGTGAGGTTCTCCCCCCTGGTGGGGTCACATGTGAAATTCTCCCCTCCTGGCCGGGTAAGATGTGAGATTCTCTCCCCCAGATCAGGTCAGTTGTTGTGAGGTTCTTCCCCCTGGTTAGGTCAGTTGTGAGTTTCCCCCCCCCCCCGGTTGGGTCACATGTGACGTTCCCCCCCCCCCTTCCTCCCCGGCCAGGTCACATGTGAGGTTCTCTCCTCCGGCTGAGTTAGATGTGAGGTTCTCCTCCCCAGGTCCGGTCAGTTGTGACGTTCTCCCCCTGGTTAGGTCATATGTGATGTTTTCGTCCCCTGGTTGGGTCAGATGTGAGGTTCTCCCCCCCTGGTTGGGTCACATATGAGGTTCTCCCCCAGTCAGGTCACATGTGAGGTTCTTCCACCCCCCCTCGCCGGGTCACATGTGAAGTTCTCCCTACCTGGCCGGGTCAGTTGTTGTGAGGTTCTCCCCCCCTGGTCAGCCCAGATGTGAGGTTCTCCCCCTGGTTGGGTCAGATGTGAGGTTGTCCCCCCAGGTTGGGTCAGATGTGAGGTTCTAACCCCCTCTGGCTGGGACAGATGTGAGGCTATCTCCCCTGTTCAGGTCAGATTTGAGGTTCTTCTCCCTGGTCGGGTCAGATATAGGGGTCTCCCCCCCTGGCTGGGTCAGATGTGAGCTTCCCCCCCTGGCTGGGTCAGATATGGGGGTCCCCCCCATGCCGGTATCAGATGTCAGGTCTCCCTAATGTCTCGGTCAGATGTTGGGTCTCCCTCATGTTAGGGTCGGAGTCAGGTCCCCCCATTCTGGGGTCTGGTCTCCCCCATGCCAGGATCAGAGTCCGGCCCCCCCTATGCTGGGGTCGGGTCTCACCTATGCCGGGGTCAGGTCCCCTCTATGCCGGGGTTGGGTCTCTCCTATGCCGAGGTCGGGTGTCTCCAATGACAGGGTCGGGTCCCCCCTATGCTGGGGTCGGGTCTCCCCTATGCCGGAGTCGGGTCTCCCCCATGCTGGGGTCGCGTCCCCCCTATGCTGGGGTTGGGTCTCCCCCACGCCGGGGTCGGGTCTCCCCCATGCTGGGGTTGGGTCTCCCCTATGCCGGGGTCGGGTCTCTCCTATGCCGGGGTCGGGTCCCCCCCCTGTGCTGGGGTCGGTCCCCTCTATGCCAGGGTTGGGTCTCCTCTATGCCAGGGTTGGGTCTCCCCCATGCCGGGGTCGGGTCCCCTCTATGCCAGGGTCGGGTCCCCTCTATTCCGGGGTCGGGTCTCCCCCATGCTGGGGTCGGGTCTCTCCTATGCCGGGGTCGGGTCTCCCCCATGCTGGGATTGGGTCTCCCCTATGCCAGGGTCGGGTCCCCCCCTATGCTTGGATCGGGTCTCCTCTATGCCAGGGTCGGGTCTCTCCTATTCCGGGGTCGGGTCTCCCCCATGCTGGGGTCGGGTCCCCCCATACCGGGTCAGATGTCCGTCCCCCGCCCACACACAGGGCTCCTCCAGCCTCTCCGGTACCTCCGGTGGTTAGGCGGAGTCTCGGCTCTGTGTTTAGCTCTCTCCGGTCCACGTGGCTCCGCCAGCCGCTATATAGAGTCTCCGGCGGAGGATCGGGGGAGAGGCGGAGGATCGGAGCGGAGTCCGGGCTTCTCTCCGGTAAGTTCTCTCCTCCGAGCCGAGCGATGAGCGCCGAACAAAGAGAACCGAGCAACCGGGAGGAGGGGACCGACAGAGTGCGGGGGAGGGAGACTCACTACCGGATCCAGGGACCGACCGGAGACACCGGGCAATACGGAGAGAAGGCGGATCTGTATACCGGGCACTATGTGATAATGAGGGAATACTATGACTGGTATAGACCGGGCACTATGTAATAATGGGGGAATAATATGACTGGTATAGACTGGGCACTATGTAATAATGGGGGAATACTATGACTGGTATAGAGCGGGCGCTATGTGATAATGGGGGAATACTATGACTGGTATAGACCGGGCGCTATGTGATAATGGGGGATTACTATGACTGGTATAGACTGGGCACTATGTGATAATGGGGGAATACTATGACGGGTATAGACCGGGCACTATGTGATAATGGGGGAATACTATGACTGGTATAGACCGGGCACTATGTGATAATAGGGAATACTATGACTGGTATAGACTGGGCACTATGTGATAATGGGGGAATACTATGACTGGTATAGACCGGGCACTATGAGATAATGGGGGAATACTATGACTGGTATAGACTGGGCACTATGAGATAATAGGGAATACTATGACTGGTATAGACCGGGCACTATGAGATAATAGGGGAATACTATGACTGGTATAGACTGGGCACTATGAGATAATGGGGGAATACTATGACTGGTATAGACCGGGCACTATGTGATAATGGGGGAATACTATGACTGGTATAGACCGGGCACTATGAGATAATAGGGGAATACTATGACTGGTATAGACTGGGCACTATGAGATAATGGGGGAATACTATGACTGGTATAGACCAGGCACTATGTGATAATGGGGGAATACTATGACTGGTATAGACTAGGCGCTATGTGATAATGGGGGATTACTATGACTGGTATAGACTGGGCACTATGTGATAATGGGGGAATACTATGACGGGTATAGACCGGGCACTATGTAATAATGGGGGAATACTATGACTGGTATAGACTGGGCACTATGTGATAATGGGGGAATACTATGACTGGTATAGACCGGGCACTATGTAATAATGGGGGGAATACTATGACTGGTATAGACTGGGCACTATGAGATAATGGGGGAATACTATGACTGGTATAGACCGGGCACTTTGTGATAATTGGGGAATACTATGACTGGTATAGACCGGGCACTATGTGATAATGGGGGATTACTATGACTGGTATAGACCGGGCACTATGTAATAATGGGGGAATACTATGACTGGTATAGACCGGGCACTATGTGATAATGGGGGAATACTATGACTGGTACAGATCGGGCACTATGTGATAATGGGAGGATACTATGACTGGTATAGACCAGGTACTATGTGATAATGGGGGAATACTATCACTGGTATAGACTGGGCACTATGTGATAATGGGGGGAATACTATGACTGGTATAGACTGGGAACTATGTGATAATGGGGGAATACTATGACTGGTATAGACCGGGCACTATGTGATAATGGGGGAATACTATGACTGGTATAGACCGGGCACTATGTGATAATGGGGGAATACTATGACTGGTATAGACCGGGCACTATGTCATAATGGGGGAATACTATGACTGGTATAGACTGGGCACTATGTGATAATGGGAGGAATACTATGACTGGTATAGACCGGGCACTGTGTGATAATGAGGGAATACTATGACTGGTATAGATTGGGCACTATGAGATAATGAGGGGAATACTATGACTAGTATAGACTGGCCACTATGTGTTAATCGGGGAATACTATGACTGGTATAGACTGGGCACTATGTGTTAATAGTGGAATGCTATGACTGGTATGGACCGGGCACTATGTGATAATGGGGGAATACTATGACTGGTATAGACTGGGCACTATGAGATAATGGGAGGAATACGATGAGTAGTATAGACCAGGCACTATGTGATAATGGGGGGAATACGACAACTGGTATGGTCCAGGCATTAGGAAATAATGGGGGGAATACTATAACTGATATAGACCGGGCGGGCACTGTTTGATAATGGGGGGGGGGGGGGGAATACTATGACTGTTATAGACCGGTCACTATGTGATTATTGAGGGAGATACTATGAGTGGTATAGACCGAGCACTGAGAGATAATGGTGGAATACTATGACTGGTATAGACCGGGCACTATGAAATTTTGGGGGGAATACTATGACAGGTATAGGCCGGGCACTATGTGATAATGGGAGCTATACTATGAGTGGTATATACTGGGCATTATGAAATAATGGGGGAATACTATGACTGGTATAGATCAGGGAATATGAGATAATGGGGGGAATACTATATGACCTGTTTAGACCGGGCACTATGAGATAATGGGAGGATACTATGACTGGTATAGACTGGGCACTATGAGATAATGGGAGGATACTATGACCAGTATAGATCGGGCACTATGAGATAATGGAGGCAATACTATGACTGGTATAGACCGGCACTATCAGATAATGGGGGGAATACTATGACCTGTATAGACTGGGCACTATGTGATAATGGGGGAATACTATGACTGGTATAGACTTGGCACTATGAGATAATGGGAGGATACTATGACTGATATAGACTGGGCACTATGTGATAATGGGGGGAATACTATGACTGGTACAGACCAGGCACTATCAGATAATGGAGGGATACTATGATTGGTATAGAACGAGCGCTATGTGATAATGGGGGGAATACTATGACTGGTATAGACTGGGCACTACGAGATAATGGAGGGAATACTATGACTGGTATAGATCGGGCATTATGAGATAATGGGGGGATACTATGACTGGTATAGACCGGGCACTATGTAATAATGGGGGGAATACTATGACTGGTATAGACTGGGCACTACGAGATAATGGAGGGGATACTATGACTGGAATAGGTCGGGCACTATGTGATAATGGGGGGAATACTATGACTGGTATAGACTGGGCACTATGAGATAATGGGGGAATACTATGACTGGTATAGACTGGGCACTATGAGATAATGGAGGGGATACTATGACTGGTATAGATCAGGCAATATGAGATAATGGGGGGATACTATGACTGATATAGACCGGGCACTATGTGATAATGGGGGGAATACTATGACTGGTATAGACTGGACACTATGAGATAAGGATGGAATACCGTGACTGGTATAGACCGAGCACTATGAGATATTGGTGGAATGTCATGACTGGTAAAGACTAGTTGCTATGAGATAAGTAGAGAATACCATGACTGGTTGAGTTACCTTGGTTTTGTATAGAGGACATTGTAAGATAGTATATCGATGGGGTACTATGGCTGGGCGTAGACTGGGCACTATGAAATGCAGAGAGAACATTATCACTGGTATAGACTGGGCACTATGAGATGAGGAGAGACTACCATGACTGGTAAAGACTGGGCACTATGAGATAAGGAGAGAATACCATGACTAATTTAGACTGGGCACTATGAGATAAGGGGTGGGATTCTGGTTGAGTTACCCTAGTTTTGTATAAAGGACATTTTGAGATGGTATGCAGATGGAGTACCATGCCTGGGTATAGACTGGTCTTTGTGGGATAGTATACAGATGGGGTACCATGGCTGGGTATAGACTGGGGATTGTGAGATGGTATACAGATGAAGTAACATGGCTGGGTTAAGAGTGACTGGGCATTGTGAGATGGTAAACAGATGGGGTACCATGCCTGGGTATAGACTGGTCTTTGTGAGATGGTAGGTATACAGATGGGGTACCATGCCTGTGTATAGACTGGTCTTTGTGGGATGGTATACATATGGGGTACCATGGCTGGGTATAGACTAGTGATGAGCTGAACACCCCCCGGTTCGTTTCGCACCAGAACACCGCGAATGGGGGAAAAGTTTGTTAGAACATGCAAACTCCATTGAAGTCTATGGGACTTGAACATGAAAAACCAAAAGTCCTCATTTTAAAGGCTTAAATGCAAGTTATTGCCCAAAAAAAGTGAATGGGGACCCGGGCACTGCCCTGGGGGACATGTACCATTGCAAATTTATTTTTTTTTTAAATAATTGTTTTTACAGGAGCAGTGATTTTAATGATGCTTAAAGTGACACAATAAAAATGAAAAATTATTTTAAATATCATGCCTGGGGGTCCACTTAATGTGCCTGTAAAGTGGCACATTTTTGTGATGTATGGAGCCTGCTGCAGCAATACTCACATTTCTAAAGGAAAAAAATGTCATTTAAACTTGCTCATGGCTGTAATGTATTGTCGGCTCCTGGCCATACAGATAAAAAACATGAAAAAAACGGCGTGGGGTCTCCACCAAAATCCATACCTGACCCTTATCTAAGCAAGCAGCCTGGCTGGATAGGATGGGGGTGGGGACGAGCGAGCGCCCCCCCCCCCCTCTCCTGAACCATACCAGGCCACTTGCCCTCAACATGGGGAGGGTGCTTTGGGGTGCCCCCAAAAGCACCTTGTCTCCATGTTGATAGGGACAAGGGTCTCTTCCAGACAACCTTGGGCTGTGGTTGTGGGGGTCTGCGGGTACAGGGCTTATCATAATCTGGGTATCTACCCTACCAAAAAGTGTACAAAAAAAAAATAAAGACAAAAGCCAGTTTTTGACAAGTCCTTTATTAAAAAATAAAAATAAAAAAATAGTGTCCCCTGATGTAAATCCACCATCAATCACGACGCCCACTGCACCCGTAAAATAGAAAAAAAAAAGAAGCTCTTGCCTCCTGCGTAATGAGCTGTTTGAGTTTGACAGCTCTTTTATAGGAATCTGACGTCATGTGTGCCCCATAATGCACTGCTCAGGTGCAGTGAATAAATGACTGACGTCACGTCAGAAAGGGTGGTGCCCCCAGGTGGTGTCTCTGCCCCTTTCCTATAAAAGAGCTGTCAGGTGTCTGAAGAGGCTGGAGCATTTTTTTTTTCTATTTTTCGGGTGCGGCGGGTGACGTGATTGACGATGGATTTAAATCAGGGGACACTATTTTTTTTATTTTTTTAATAAAGGACTTTTAATAAAGGACTTGTCAAAAACTGGGTTTTGTCTTTGTTTTTTTGTACACTTTTTTGGTGAATGGGTAGGGGTACGATGTACCCAATATCCATTCACATTGGGGGGGAGGGGCCAGGATCTGGGGCCCCCTTGTTAAAGGTGGCTTCCAGATTCCGATAAGCCCCCCACCCACAGACCCCCACAACCACAGCCCAGAGTTGTCGGGAAGAGACCCATGTCTCCATCCCCATGTTGAGGGCAAGTGGCCTGGTATGGTTCAGTAGGGGGGATGCTCGCTTGACCCCCCCCCCCCTTACCCTGTCCAGCCAGGCTGCTTGTTCAGATAAGGGTCTGGTATGGATTTTGGGGCGACCCCCACGCCGTTTTTTTCATGTTTTTTTATCTGTATTGCCGGGAGCCGACAATACATTACAGCCGTGAGCAAGTTTAAATGTCATAAGAATCCACCCTACACTACACTGCACTGCTAGATATATATCCTGCAATAACTGATAAATATATATATATACTGTATTTTCTGACCTATAAGACTACTTTTGAACCTCAAAAAAATCCCCCAAAAATGGGAGGTCGTCTTATACGCTGAGTATAATATCTCCAAGGTAACCTAAGTATAAGTATTACAGGTAGATGAAAATTAGGGGGGGTCGTCTTATACGCCCAGTCCTCTTATACGCCCAGTCGTCTTATACGCCGGAAAATACGGTATATACACTACACTGCCTGATCTATTTGTAGATACAATGCACAATCCACTAACTACCTGCCTAATCTCACTCCTATCTCACCTAACACACTATACACGGCTGCCATGTAAGCAGCAGCTTTATATAGTGTGGGGCGAGGACTTAGCCCCTGAACCATGATTGGTTAAAGGCACACTGCCTTTGGCCAATCACGGACATTGTGCTGTAATTGGCCAAAGCATACAGGTCATGTGCATGCTTTGGCCAATCGTCAGACAATCAGTAATTTATTTACTGCACCAGTGCAGTGCATTATGGGGTGCTCATCTGTAGGCGAACTTCCCGCCGAGCGCCCCATTTGTTCGTGTGTTCAGTGAACACGTGAACGCCCGCTGTTCATGTCGAACTTACGTTTGACTCTAACTCAGAGCTCATCCCTAGTATAGACTGGGCATTGTGGAATGGTATACAGATGGGGTACCATGCCTGGGTATAGACTGGTATTTGTGGGGTGGTATACAGATGAGGTATCATAGCTGGGTATAGACTGGGCATTGTGAGATGGTAAACAGATGGGGTACCATGCCTGGGTATAGACTGGGCATTGTGAGATGGTAAACAGATTGGGTACCATGCCTGGGTATAGACTGGTATTTGTGAGAGGGTATACAGGTGGGCTACCATGCCTGGGTATAGACTGGTCTTTGTGAGACGGTATACAGATGGGGTACCATGGCTGGGTAAAGACTGGGCATTGTGAGATGGTATACAGATGGGGTACCATGGCTGGGTAAAGACTAGGGATTGTGAGATGGCATACAGATGGGGTACCATGGCTGGGTATAAAGACTAAATATTGTGAAGTAGTAAAAAGCTGGGTTACCCATGCCCAGGTATAAAATGGGCATTAAAATTGGATACACATGGGGTACCCTGGCAGAATGTAGACTGGCAGCCTAGGGAGTGGGTAGTCTACCTGGGTGGGCCGTAGTATGATTACCATGGACATCTGAGTAATTTGACCCTGGGGGGTATATCAGACCGGGTAAAGGGTGAGGTGTAACCCGGGCATATTTAAGGTGAGAATTTTGAAGCGTCTGGACATTGGTGGGACAGGATGCAACTTGGGCATTGCCCAGCAGCACTTAGACGAGTCGAGGCAACCTGGAGGGGTATAACTCGGGCACTGGAGTTAATGTGAGCATAGCAGTCCAGGACAGACAGACAGTGAAGTCTTTGAAGAGCCTGTATGAGTGATGAGTGTGTATGAATGTAGAGTGTGAGGTGCTCATAGATGAGTGTGTATGAATGTAGAGTGTGAGGTGCTCATAGATGAGTGTGTATGAGTGTAGAGTGTGCGATGCTCATAGATGAGTGTGTATGAGTGTAGAGTGTGCGATGCTCATAGATGAGTGTGTATGAGTGTAGAGTGTGCGATGCTCATAGATGAGTGTGTATGAGTGTAGGTTATGCAGAGCTCATAGATGAGTGTGTATGAGTGTAGAGTGTGCGATGCTCATAGATGAGTGTGTATGAGTGTAGAGTGTGCGATGCTCATAGATGAGTGTGTATGAGTGTAGAGTGTGCGATGCTCATAGATGAGTGTGTATGAGTGTAGAGTGTGCGATGCTCATAGATGAGTGTGTATGAGTGTAGGTTATGCAGAGCTCATAGATGAGTGTGTATGAGTGTAGAGTGTGCGATGCTCATAGATGAGTGTGTATGAGTGTAGGTTATGCAGAGCTCATAGATGAGTGTGTATGAGTGTAGAGTGTGTGGTGCTCATAGATGAGTGTGTATGAGTGTAGAGTGTGCGATGCTCATAGATGAGTGTGTATGAGTGTAGAGTGTGCGGTGCTCATAGATGAGTGTGTATGAGTGTAGGTTATGCAGAGCTCATAGATGAGTGTGTATGAGTGTAGAGTGTGCGATGCTCATAGATGAGTGTGTGGTGCTCATAGATGAGTGTGTATGAGTGTGGAGTGTGGAGTGTGCCATGCTCATAGATGAGTGTGTATGAGTGTAGGTTATGCAGAGCTCATAGATGAGTGTGTATGAGTGTAGAGTGTGCGATGCTCATAGATGAGTGTGTATGAGTGTAGAGTGTGCGATGCTCATAGATGAGTGTGTCTGAGTGTAGAGTGTGCGATGCTCATAGATGAGTGTGTCTGAGTGTAGAGTGTGCGATGCTCATAGATGAGTGTGTATGAGTGTAGAGTGTGCGGTGCTCATAGATGAGTGTGTCTGAGTGTAGAGTGTGCGATGCTCATAGATGAGTGTGTATGAGTGTGGAGCGTGCGATGCTCATAGATGAGTGTGTATGAGTGTAGAGTGTGAGGTGCTCATAGATGAGTGTGTCTGAGTGTAGAGTGTGCGATGCTCATAGATGAGTGTGTATGAGTGTGGAGCGTGCGATGCTCATAGATGAGTGTGTATGAGTGTAGAGTGTGAGGTGCTCATAGATGAGTGTGTATGAGTGTAGAGTGTGCGATGCTCATAGATGAGTGTGTATGAGTGTAGAGTGTGCGATGCTCATAGATGAGTGTGTATGAGTGTGGAGCGTGCGATGCTCATAGATGAGTGTGTATGAGTGTAGAGTGTGCGATGCTCATAGATGAGTGTGCGATGCTCATAGATGAGTGTGTATGAGTGTAGAGTGTGCGATGCTCATAGATGAGTGTGTATGAGTGTAGAGTGTGCGGTGCTCATAGATGAGTGTGTATGAGTGTAGAGTGTGCGATGCTCATAGATGAGTGTGTATGAGTGTAGAGTGTGCGATGCTCATAGATGAGTGTGCGATGCTCATAGATGAGTGTGTATGAATGTAGAGTGTGCGGTGCTCATAGATGAGTGTGTATGAGTGTAGAGTGTGCGATGCTCATAGATGAGTGTGTATGAGTGTAGAGTGTGCGGTGCTCATAGATGAGTGTGTATGAGTGTAGAGTGTGTGCGGTGCTCATAGATGAGTGTGTGGTGCTCATAGATGAGTGTGTATGAGTGTAGAGTGTGCGGTGCTCATAGATGAGTGTGTGGTGCTCATAGATGAGTGTGTATGAGTGTAGAGTGTGCGGTGCTCATAGATGAGTGTGTATGAGTGTAGAGTGTGCGATGCTCATAGATGAGTGTGTATGAGTGTAGAGTGTGTGGTGCTCATAGATGAGTGTGTATGAGTGTAGAGTGTGTGATGCTCATAGATGAGTGTGTATGAGTGTAGAGTGTGTGGTGCTCATAGATGAGTGTGTATGAGTGTAGAGTGTGCAGAGCTCATAGATGAGTGTGTATGAGTGTAGAGTGTGCGGTGCTCATAGATGAGTGTGTATGAGTGTAGAGTGTGCGATGCTCATAGATGAGTGTGTATGAGTGTAGAGTGTGTGGTGCTCATAGATGAGTGTGTATGAGTGTAGAGTGTGTGATGCTCATAGATGAGTGTGTATGAGTGTAGAGTGTGTGGTGCTCATAGATGAGTGTGTATGAGTGTAGGGTGTGCAGAGCTCATAGATGAGTGTGTATGAGTGTAGAGTGTGCGATGCTCATAGATGAGTGTGTATGAGTGTAGAGTGTGCGGTGCTCATAGATGAGTGTGTATGAGTGTAGAGTGTTTGATGCTCATAGATGAGTGTGTATGAGTGTAGAGTGTGCGATGCTCATAGATGAGTGTGTATGAGTGTAGAGTGTGTGGTGCTCATAGATGAGTGTGTATGAGTGTAGAGTGTGCGATGCTCATAGATGAGTGTGTATGAGTGTAGAGTGTGCGATGCTCATAGATGAGTGTGTATGAGTGTAGGGTGTGCAGAGCTCATAGATGAGTGTGTATGAGTGTAGAGTGTGCGGTGCTCATAGATGAGTGTGTATGAGTGTAGAGTGTTTGATGCTCATAGATGAGTGTGTATGAGTGTAGAGTGTGCGATGCTCATAGATGAGTGTGTATGAGTGTAGAGTGTGCGATGCTCATAGATGAGTGTGTATGAGTGTAGAGTGTGTGGTGCTCATAGATGAGTGTGTATGAGTGTAGAGTGTGCGATGCTCATAGATGAGTGTGTATGAGTGTAGAGTGTGCGATGCTCATAGATGAGTGTGTATGAGTGTAGGGTGTGCAGAGCTCATAGATGAGTGTGTATGAGTGTAGAGTGTGCAGAGCTCATAGATGAGTGTAAAGTGTGTGATGCTCATAGATGAGTGTGTATGAGTGTAGAGTGTGTGGTGCTCATAGATGAGTGTGTATGAGTGTAGAGTGTGCAGAGCTCATAGATGAGTGTGTATGAGTGTAGAGTGTGCGATGCTCATAGATGAGTGTGTATGAGTGTAGGGTGTGCAGAGCTCATAGATGAGTGTGTATGAGTGTAGAGTGTGCAGAGCTCATAGATGAGTGTGTATGAGTGTAGAGTGTGTGGTGCTCATAGATGAGTGTGTATGAGTGTAGAGTGTGCGATGCTCATAGATGAGTGTGTATGAGTGTAGAGTGTGCGATGCTCATAGATGAGTGTGTATGAGTGTAGGGTGTGCAGAGCTCATAGATGAGTGTGTATGAGTGTAGAGTATGCAGAGCTCATAGATGAGTGTGTATGAGTGTAGAGTGTGCGATGCTCATAGATGAGTGTGTATGAGTGTAGAGTGTGTGGTGCTCATAGATGAGTGTGTATGAGTGTAGAGTGTGCGATGCTCATAGATGAGTGTGTATGAGTGTAGAGTGTGCAGAGCTCATAGATGAGTGTGTATGAGTGTAGAGTGTTTGATGCTCATAGATGAGTGTGTATGAGTGTAGAGTGTGCGATGCTCATAGATGAGTGTGTATGAGTGTAGAGTGTGCGATGCTCATAGATGAGTGTGTATGAGTGTAGAGTGTGCGATGCTCATAGATGAGTGTGTATGGGTGTAGAGTGTGTGGTGCTCATAGATGAGTGTGTATGAGTGTAGAGTGTGCGGTGCTCATAGATGAGTGTGTATGAGTGTAGAGTGTGCGGTGCTCATAGATGAGTGTGCGATGCTCATAGATGAGTGTGTGGTGCTCATAGATGAGTGTGTATGAGTGTAGAGTGTGCGATGCTCATAGATGAGTGTGTATGAGTGTAGGGTGTGCAGAGCTCATAGATGAGTGTGTATGAGTGTAGAGTGTGCGGTGCTCATAGATGAGTGTGCGATGCTCATAGATGAGTGTGTATGAGTGTAGAGTGTGCGATGCTCATAGATGAGTGTGTATGAGTGTAGAGTGTTTGATGCTCATAGATGAGTGTGTATGAGTGTAGAGTGTGCGATGCTCATAGATGAGTGTGTATGAGTGTAGAGTGTGCGATGCTCATAGATGAGTGTGTATGGGTGTAGAGTGTGTGGTGCTCATAGATGAGTGTGTATGAGTGTAGAGTGTGTGGTGCTCATAGATGAGTGTGTATGGGTGTAGAGTGTGTGGTGCTCATAGATGAGTGTGTATGAGTGTAGAGTGTGTGGTGCTCATAGATGAGTGTGTATGAGTGTAGAGTGTGCGATGCTCATAGATGAGTGTGTATGAGTGTAGAGTGTGTGGTGCTCATAGATGAGTGTGTATGGGTGTAGAGTGTGTGGTGCTCATAGATGAGTGTGTATGAGTGTAGAGTGTGTGGTGCTCATAGATGAGTGTGTATGAGTGTAGAGTGTGCGATGCTCATAGATGAGTGTGTATGAGTGTAGAGTGTGCGATGCTCATAGATGAGTGTGTATGAGTGTAGAGTGTGCGATGCTCATAGATGAGTGTGTATGAGTGTAGAGTGTGCGATGCTCATAGATGAGTGTAAAGTGTGTGATGCTCATAGATGAGTGTGTATGAGTGTAGAGTGTGTGATGCTCATAGATGAGTGTGTATGAGTGTAGAGTGTGTGGTGCTCATAGATGAGTGTGTATGAGTGTAGAGTGTGCGATGCTCATAGATGAGTGTGTATGAGTGTAGAGTGTGCAGAGCTCATAGATGAGTGTGTATGAGTGTAGAGTGTGCGATGCTCATAGATGAGTGTATATGAGTGTAGAGTGTGCGATGCTCATAGATGAGTGTGTATGAGTGTAGAGTGTGCAGAGCTCATAGATGAGTGTGTATGAGTGTAGAGTGTTCGATGCTCATAGATGAGTGTGTATGAGTGTAGAGTGTTTGATGCTCATAGATGAGTGTGTATGAGTGTGGAGTGTGCAGAGCTCATAGATGAGTGTGTATGAGTGTGGAGTGTGTGGTGCTCATAGATGAATGTGTATGAGTGTAGAGTGTGCAGAGCTCATAGATGAGTGTGTATGAGTGTAGAGTGTGCGATGCTCATAGATGAGTGTGTATGAGTGTAGAGTGTTTGATGCTCATAGATGAGTGTGTATGAGTGTGGAGTGTGCGGTGCTCATAGATGAGTGTGTATGAGTGTAGAGTGTTCGATGCTCATAGATGAGTGTGTATGAGTGTAGAGTGTTTGATGCTCATAGATGAGTGTGTATGAGTGTAGAGTGTGCGATGCTCATAGATGAGTGTGTATGAGTGTAGAGTGTTCGATGCTCATAGATGAGTGTGTATGAGTGTGGAGTGTGTGGTGCTCATAGATGAATGTGTATGAGTGTAGAGTGTGCGGTGCTCATAGATGAGTGTGTATGAGTGTAGAGTGTTTGATGCTCATAGATGAGTGTGTATGAGTGTAGAGTGTTTGATGCTCATAGATGAGTGTGTATGAGTGTAGAGTGTGCGGTGCTCATAGATGAGTGTGTATGAGTGTAGAGTGTTTGATGCTCATAGATGAGTGTGTATGAGTGTAGAGTGTGCGATGCTCATAGATGAGTGTGTATGAGTGTAGAGTGTGCGGTGCTCATAGATGAGTGTGTATGAGTGTAGAGTGTGCGGTGCTCATAGATGAGTGTGTATGAGTGTAGAGTGTGCGGTGCTCATAGATGAGTGTGTATGAGTGTAGAGTGTGTGGTGCTCATAGATGAGTGTGTATGAGTGTAGAGTGTGCGATGCTCATAGATGAGTGTGTATGAGTGTAGAGTGTGCGATGCTCATAGATGAGTGTGTATGAGTGTAGAGTGTTCGATGCTCATAGATGAGTGTGTATGAGTGTAGAGTGTGTGATGCTCATAGATGAGTGTGTATGAGTGTAGAGTGTGCGATGCTCATAGATGAGTGTGTATGAGTGTAGAGTGTTCGATGCTCATAGATGAGTGTGTATGAGTGTAGGGTGTGCGATGCTCATAGATGAGTGTGTATGAGTGTAGAGTGTGTGATGCTCATAGATGAGTGTGTATGAGTGTAGAGTGTGTGGTGCTCATAGATGAGTGTGTATGAGTGTAGAGTGTTCGATGCTCATAGATGAGTGTGTATGAGTGTAGAGTGTTCGATGCTCATAGATGAGTGTGTATGAGTGTAGAGTGTGTGATGCTCATAGATGAGTGTGTATGAGTGTAGAGTGTGTGGTGCTCATAGATGAGTGTGTATGAGTGTAGAGTGTTCGATGCTCATAGATGAGTGTGTATGAGTGTAGAGTGTTCGATGCTCATAGATGAGTGTGTATGAGTGTAGAGTGTTCGATGCTCATAGATGAGTGTGTATGGGCAGGGTATCCTATGGGCGTAGTCAGGGATAGGAGGGAGGCTCATAGTATACATTGTATAGCTCAGCAGGCTGGGAGCAGCCAGGATCCTCATAGACCGTTCTTCTCCTCCTGCCGGTGGAGCCCCCTACCAGGGACGGGTGGTCAGTGTGGAATTTCTCGGACAGCCCTAGTTGGACTTGTTGACAGCCTGGCACGGTAGAGGAGCCCTGGCACTGTGCCCGGGGGGACGGGACTGGTGGTACCTTCACAATAATTCCATCACTACACTAAGTGCCGCGATCCCTGGTAACTCCGTGCGCTGCACATTAGCTGCGCAGCTGGGGACGCCGATGTAAGGACGCGCGTTTCTCCAACACGACCCGGCTGAACGGTGAGCCTAGAACTTTGTTTCTGCTGAGTCGCTGACATGTGGGCATGTAAACACACGCGGATACGCTGGGTGCCGCTCTGCCTGGCATAGCACCGCCACCCCCCCTTCCTAGCACAGCCACCCCCCTTCCTCACATTGTGCTCAGGGGGGTTCTATAGCCCAGCAGAGCCGAGCCGACAATCAGATCAGACAGTGACGTTCCCACAAAGGGTAACAATGTAACAAGCTTTCTACACGCTGCCAGTCCATACGATTAGAAGCGTATTAGAGGAGTATTACCATAGATCTCGGATTACCCTCCGCAGGCTGCAAGAAAGAATCTTTATTTCCGTTACAATGTCGCTGATGTCCGTAGTGAGTTATGGAGTTTGTAGAGTTCTTTGTTAGTGTGGTCACAAGAGCTTACACTCTATGTTCTCTATTGCATATATTTCAGTACTTGCACCCCTCCTTCTAGATTAACCTTCGGAGGCTGCAAGAATGTGTGTGTATTTCCTTTTCTATATCTCTGACATATACTGTAGTGTGTTATGCAGTATGTAGAGTTCTTTATTAGTGTGGTCCCAAGAGCTTACACTCCAACTTGCATGCATTTCAGCAAGACTTGCACCCCTTCCTGCCAGATTAACCTCCGGAGGCTGCAAGAAAGTGTGTGTATTTCCTTTTCTATATCTCTGACATATACTGTAGTGTGTTATGCAGTATGTAGAGTTCTTTATTAGTGTGGTCCCAAGAGCTTACACTCCAACTTGCATGCATTTCAGCAAGACTTGCACCCCTTCCTGCCAGATTAACCTCCGGAGGCTGCAAGAAAGTGTGTGTATTTCCTTTTCTATATCTCTGACATATACTGTAGTGTGTTATGGAGTATGTAGAGTTCTTTTCTTCCTGTGGTCACAGGAGCTTACAATCTAATGTCGTCCTCTGTTGCATGTATCTCAGTACAGCCCCTCCCCCCTTCCCTTCCAGATTAACCAAGAAAGTGTGTTTTTTTTTTTTTCTTTTACTATATCACCAACATATTGTGTAGTGTGCTATGGAGTATGTAGAGTTCTTTGTTACTGTGGCCACAAGAGCTTACAATCTAATGTCGGTCTCTGTTGCATGTATCTCGGGCTTGCACCCCTCCTTCCAGATTAACTTCTGGCTGCATGAAAGATTGTTTATTTCCTTTACTATATCACTGACATATTGTGTAGTGTGTTATGTAGTATGTAAAGTTCTTGTTACTGTGGCCACAAAAGCTTACAATCTAAGCTAAGCTTACGGTCTCTGTTGCATGTATCTTAGTACAGCACCCATTCCAGATTAACCGCCACAGGCTGCAAGAAAGTGTGTTTTTTTTCTCCTTTACTATATCACTGACATATTGTGCTGAGTTATGGAGTACAGAAGTTACTTTTTTTCCTGTGGCCACAAGAGCTTACAATCTAATGTTGGTCTCCGTTGCAGGTCTCTCAGTACTGGCACCCCTTCTCCCAAATTACCCCAAAGGCTGCATGAAAGATTGTTTTATTTCCTTTACTATATCACAGACATAAGATGTAGTGTGTCATGGAGTACGTAGAGTTCTTCGTTACTGTGGTCACAAGAGCTTACAATCTAACGTCGTTCTCTGTTGCACACATTTCAGTACTTGCACCCCTCCTTCCAGATTAACCTCCGAAGGCTGCAAGAATGTGTGTGTATTTCCTTTACTATATCTCTGACATATACTGTAGCGTGTTATGGAATATGTAGAGTTCTTTTTTTCCTGTGGCCACAGGAGCTTACAATCTAATGTTGTCCTCCGTTGCATATATCTCAGGACAGGCACCCCCTTCCAGATTAACCCAGAAAGTGTGTTTATTTCCTTTTAACTATTTAACCAAC